>NC_083760.1:89065238-89077738 GCF_963514075.1 Conger conger | reverse complement strand
TGCCCCACTTTACATACAATCCCTGATCACTCCCTACTCCCCAGCTAGACCACTCCGGTCTGCCAGCTCTGGTCACCTTACGGTTCCCTCTCTACGTGCACCTGGCGGTCGAGCTGCACGTTCACGCCTGTTTTCCGTTCTGGTTCCTCAGTGGTGGAATGACTTGCCTACCACTGTCAGAACAGCAGAATCCCTCCCCCTATTTCGACGCAGACTCAAAACCCACCTTTTCAAATTCTACCTTAGTCCTCCCTCCTGATTTCCCCTGCCCCTCCTTTCTGATATCCCTATCCTTGTCTAACCCCCCCCCCCCCCCCCCCCCGAAAAAATAAATAAAATAAATAATAATAAAATCCACTTATGATGACAACTATGTTTAGAACAGCATTTCATGTGTATTTTGCTAGTTTCTGGATGTGATGCTTTGACTTATGGTAGAACCTAAGCACTTGTAAGTCGCTTTGGATTAAAAGCGTCTGCCAAATGACTAAAATGTAAATGTAAATGTTATCCCTATCCCTCTTGTCTAACCCCCCCCAAAAAAAGAAATTGCACTTATGATGACTGTATGTTTAGAACATTACGTTCTTCATGTGTATTTTACTAGTTATGGATGTGTTGCTTTAACTTGTGGAAGAACCTATGCACTTGTAAATCACTTTGGATTAAAAGCAAATGACTAAAATGTAAATGTAAATGTGTCTGCTAAATCAGGGGTGGTTGAGACGGGTTTACTCAAGCAGGGAAACACTTACAAATTTGTGCTAAAATATAATTTCAATGATGGATGTTTAATTATTCCTCAGAGGAAGTAAACCACGGTAATACATAATACGTAAGTAATACATTTTTTGTATTGTAATCACTGCAAGGCTCTTGTTCAGATGACTTGTACAACAGGCAGGGACCACTCACAAATACTGTTCCTACCTAAGAAACAAAATGTAAATGGGCGGAAATTGGCGATCTCTTGTTTTAAGACAAATCTGTTCCCACGAGCAGTTCTGGCTTGAGGCCCAATGTCTCCACATTCTGCTTCTGGATTCTGTCAACTGGAGTAAATAATGCAGGGATTCATATTATCTCATCCGACCAAATACATCCGTCCAATCCATTTATTCTGGTTCGTGTTCAAATGAGTGACATGCTGTCGCTGGGGGAAATGCGAACGCACTCCGTTTCTATTGGCCCGGATCGATGGCTTCGCTCTCACCATCGACCACAGACGGGAGGTCACACCTTCGGGGGCACTCCTCCTAGACCCCGGGCGTGTGGCGCCCGAGCAGGCCCAGACACTGCTGCATTCTGGGAAACGTGTAGGGGCCTGGCAGTATCACGCCCCAGTCTAGAGTGAGCTAGGAGATAGGCAGCGACAAAACAGGCGCTTAGCTTCTGCTGCTAAAAAGAAGGGTCTAAGAACATTTTCACACTCTGTTCAATATTCTGTTCAGGTTTAGGGTGGGTTGCTGGAAAATAAAACTAATAATTCTGTAATAAAATAATTCTGATACAAGTTCCTATTTCATAATATGAGCTTTGCTTTTCACTTTCTCGGGAACACAGTTTCTAAGCTATTGTAAAACGATCCTTATTTCCCATTTGCAATATTATCCAGGGATGTCCAAATTTAGCTTGTCTATTCAGACCTATGATCTGACATACTGTAAGAAGTGCCATAAATTCTATATATATATATATATATATATATATATATATATATATATATAGGTTTTCAGTTCATAGACTTTTACTGACTTGAATACACTGATTGTTTTTCACAGAGTCAAAGTTTCTGGTCTACAAATACAGGGGAGAATTAAGATCAACATTTAAACCTAAAATGTTAGCCCACAATGAAAGGCGAGGCCCCACCCAAAAATAGGAAAAATAATTAAATTAACAAAAGAACGGCATTAATGTACCAAGTAGATAAAGTAGTAGTTGATCAATACCTTGCGTAGCTGGCAAGAGGAAGTTGGGGATGAGGATGATGGGCACTGTGGTTCCTGACATCGCGATGAGCTGCATCCTTGAAAAACAACAGTGTGGAGAAGAGGAAGTACGTGTGAGATCGGGGGGTGGCCAGTGGTCTCTCCCCTGACCTCATGAAACCCACAGGAAGTGGGACAGAACTACTTCCTCCTCGTGGTTCCCACCGCTGTGAGTGTGTGAATCTTCGCAAACCTCTGCCGAGCATCACTGTGGCAAATACATGTTGGTCGATTTCATATGCTGATGATGATGATGATGGAGGGAGATGTGGATCTTCTGCAGTCTAGCTCCCCAGTGGTGGAATGACCTCCCCATCCCCATAAGAGCTGCTCACTCACTGCCCATTTTCCACCGCAGTCTGAAGACTCATCTCTTCACGTTGCACATCGACTCCTTCACAGTCCCCTAATCTATTGTCACTTGTTCTCTAACTTTAGCACCTTGCATTTTATACCTAAATCTAGGACTTTTGAAATTGTATTTGCCTCGGTACTGTAGTTCCTGAACTTGCATATGTCTCGGTATGGTAGTAACAGACTGGGCCTTGTGCACTAGTCTTATACTCACGGCCAAACAACCAATCATGTATGAATTGCACCTTATCTGGCGTGTTCCGTTGTTTGTTCTATGACCGTGATGTGCACGTTTTGTACATTGCTTTGAATACAATGTTTCATGATTAATTCAATGAGAGAGAACCCATCTATCCCTTCTTTTTAAGAACGATGCACCAGAGGCACTTTGGCGAATAAAACGCATGGATTTCTGTAAGCATTCTGTAAATGTTATGTTTGCCTGGCTGTATTCTACAGCTGTTGATGCTCCATTGTTTTTATGCCCTAACAAACTCTCATTCATGACCATCCAGAATGAAACATCCACCAGGTGTGAAGATATAAGCCCTCAATCAGGCATTAATAACTGCATAGCACATTCATTAAAAATATATGATAAAAAATCTGATTAAAAAGTATGAATGCAAAGTAAATTTGATATGTTAATATGTATTTATTACAAAAATATTGCATACATTATGCATGTTGTGCAAAATAATAATTATTGCAAAAAAGGAAGGAGCCTGATTTATATAATATCAATGAAACAAATGACCACTTCATATTCAGAAAATTAATCTATTAATCCAAGCAGAATTGAATGTTGTGAATATTCAAATAAAATGTGTTGTGGTACAAAATGGTCAGTAAATATAGCTGCAGCCCAGCGTAAGCTTAGCTAAACAGAGCTAAGCTAAACTAAGCTAAGATAAACAAAGCCAAGCTAAACTAAGCTAAAATAAACAAAGCCAAGCTAAACTAAGCTAAGATAAACAAAGCCAAGCTAAACTAAGCTAAGATAAACAAAACCAAGCTAAACTAAGCTAAGATAAACAAAGCCAAGCTAAACTAAGCTAAGATAAACAAAGCCACGCTAAACTAAGCTAAGATAAACAAAACCAAGCTAAACTAAGCTAAAATAAACAAAGCCAAGCTAAACTAAGCTAAGATAAACAAAGCCAAGCTAAACTAAGCTAAGATAAACAAAACCAAGCTAAACTAAGCTAAGATAAACAAAGCCAAGCTAAACTAAGCTAAGATAAACAAAGCCACGCTAAACTAAACTAAGATAAACAAAACCAAGCTAAACTAAGCTAAGATAAACAAAGCCAAGCTAAACTAAGCTAAGATAAACAAAACCAAGCTAAACTAAGCTAAGTTAAGCAAAGCCAAGCTAAACTAAGCGAAGATAAACAAAGCTAAGCTAAACTCATTGGTCAAGCTTTTTTCCTTGAAGCAGTACGACATCACGACTACAATTGTGGAAATTCTCATTATGTAGAAACATCAGAATAACTATGGAGACTAAAAACAAACAAAAAGACGAAGAAAAAACACGTGCAAATCACTTTTGAACAGGGCAAGGAGAAAAGAGAAGCAACACAATGACTCAGCCTTTCTGCGTATCCTGTGCCACTACTCAGTTAGAAACCACAGAGAAACAACCTCAGTCCGGCAATGGCAAGGATTATAATTTTTTTTTAGCAACCTGGCTAGTTTTAGTTGCCAGATGGGCAGTTGCCAGATTGGCAGATGAAGAGCGTTTTGAGTGATCACAGGAGGTGATCAGCAGGCAGGAGTGTCTGGGCTTCCTCTGGGGATATGGTCAGGACAGAGAGTCGTAGGTGTTTTCCTCTGATATCTCGTCGTGGTTCAGGTCAGTGTAGCCCTCCCCTGACGTCTCGCAGTTCATGTAGACCTCGTCCTCCACTGTTTTGGAGTCCTCCCTGCATTTAGGAAACAAGAGTGAACCCGGGTAACCCCCCACTCACACTGTCGCCAACGTAGCTCAGAGGTTAAAGGTCGGGGGTGCCCTAACTTTGTGAAAAACAGTGACAACTCCGTAAAAATGTTTCACAACACAGTAGTCACTACTGCATTTACGTAAATAAAACGGTAAGAATGTGAACTAAGTATATTGTACACTTGTAGTACTTGTCAGTAAATGTATAAATACACGACAGAGAACATAGCAGCTGTTGATGTCGCAGGCTTTTGTGGAGTTAATTGTATTAGTCTGGTAACTGTAGCACACCACAACTGGTCTTTCCAGATCCTGCGTAGTACACAGCTATTATCAAAACAGATGGTTATGTTATTACGTCTTTATATGAGGTTCCTGGTGTAAAATCCAGCTATGACCAGCTTGAAATACCAGCTCCCATCTGGTGAGCTGGTCAAACCATGTCGAGTATGGAGCTGGTGTAACTGGCCAACCAGCTACCAGCTATCGTACCTAGCGTAAAGGTACAATAGCTAATTTCAGACTCCTAATGGTCAGAAGAGGAATTGCAGCAGCAAACACCCCACAACACTGTTTACACACATTCTCTCTCTCTCTCTCTCTCTCTCTCTCTCTCTCTGTACTTACTTCAATTCCATTCCAGGCCCAGGGTGTCCTGATCAAAGAAAGACGAGACGAAGAGAAACAGACACAAAGCCAAAAGAGACATTAATTCCCATTGTAGAT
Source organism: Conger conger (assembly GCF_963514075.1). Classification (NCBI taxonomy): domain Eukaryota; kingdom Metazoa; phylum Chordata; class Actinopteri; order Anguilliformes; family Congridae; genus Conger; species Conger conger. The sequence goes on along the minus strand of NC_083760.1, from coordinate 89,072,722 downwards.
AAATATATCTGGGGGGTGTAGGTGTCTGGGTAAGTGTGGACTGGGGGGTGGGGGTGTCTGGGTCAGTGTGGACTGGGGGGTTGGGTCAGTGTGTCAGTGTGCAGCTCACTTTTGGCAGGGGAGCCGTAGCCGTGGATGAAGAGCCACACAGCCACCAGGAGCAGGAGCAGTAAGCAGAGGAAGACCAGGGCAAGGGCAGCTATGCCCACTGGGTGTGGCACTGTAGAGAGATAAGCACCAGGAGCAGAGCATCATCATAATCATCATCATCATCATCTTCATCAGCAACATCATCCTTACAATCATCATCAACATCATCATCATCATCACAATCATCATCATCATTACAATCATTTTTATCATCATCATCATCCACATCACCTTAATATCCATCATCATCATCATCATCATCATCATCACTACAATCATCATTATCATCTTGCTCTTCCTCTTTATGTTTTTACCTGGGGAAGGGATGATGATCACCTGGTGAGAGTCACTGTGGTCTATTTGTGTGAGGCCCAGGGTGGAGGTTTCAGCTCGGCACAGATACTCCCCACTGTCCGCTGTCCTCCCCAGACTCAGCTCCTGCTCCTGCCCCACCTCCACCTGCGGAAGCCCCGCCCCGGCCAGCCTGTACCATCTCCAGCTCACGGGGGAGGGGCCAGAGGAGGTCACGCACTTCAAGGTCACGAGGCCACTCCCCTCTATCACCATGAAGCCCTGGGAGCCCGCGACCACCAATGGGGGTAAGGACTTCTCTGTGGTCACAGGAAGTGGTCATCAACAAAGGAGGAAATGTCATCATAGCAAAAAAACCCAGATGCAAACATGCACACACACACTTCAATTATGTGTTTTTCTCAAATGTGGACTCTCTTTTCCAAGGCAAAGTTGGCTGGGATTCATGAGTAGAGAAATCTGTGATGTACCTACCGACCACCGTCAGCCTAGTGGAAAACCTGTGCGCTATAAAGCGCTCAAGAACTGTACAGCTGTAGTGCCCAGAGTCCTCCGGCCTGGCAGTCTTTTTTGGCAGGGTCTGAGTGGATCCAATGGTGCTGTCCAGGCCTGATGACCGGTTACGGTAGCTCCAGCGATAGCTCGAAGGATAATAGAATTGTACGGATGGACAGGACATTTGTACCGGGTCCCCCTCCAGCATTACAGGCACCCCGCTTTCAAAGAGCACGGAGGAAGGCAGGCTTGTCGGTGCAAGTGTGAACAGATCTGTGGGCCAGAATCACAGTGCTGGTCAGTGTGGTAGTGTCAAAAAAAGCCTTGTGGCTTATGACATGGCTTGTGACACGGTGATGGTCTACCCTGGTTTTTGATGCGTTAAAGCCCTTGCTGGCTTGTTAAAATCATGGTTAAAAAAAACATGGTCAACAGCAGGCTGTGCATAAAGGCTCAGCTCAGATGCTCCTAAACTAGCATGACTCTGACCAACCAAATAACCAGGCTACAAACAATATTACACATCAGGCAAAAGGGTGCTAATGCGAGCATTTCACAGGGGTTGTCAAGTGGGCACCTTCCTTCACCGATGTATCGCTGGGTTCGGCCCGTGACACCTCCCAAAGGCTCAATAGTCTCACACCCACTCCCCTCCATACCCCCATGAGACTCCCGTCACCTTCCCATGCACAGAACAGCAATAGTACCACATGGACCTCCCCGGTGACTACGGTTGTGGTAAGCCCACATGCCAACATGACTTGACTGGTGCTGCCAGCTGATGGTGAACAACGCTGTACCTTCAGTATACAGTAGCAGCTTGTTAGCAACTTACTTGACAGCTTCCAACTTCATGAGTGAGATATTAGCAGGTTGTAATTTATGTTGTAGAAATTATAACAGTATCCTCTTTAAAAGGAAAGAGACTTTGCTGTCATATTTTTTCATGTAAATTCCTGGTGCTTTGATGCGACCAGACGAAGGACTCACATGGTCTGCTTGACCAGGGTATACTAGAGGAACTATTCGGAAAACGCAAAACATTTCAGTGAAACCACATGGATTGTGCCAGACAGAAGTAAAATATATACACGCTAATAAAAACACCAAAGTAAATAAAATGTGGTCAATGAAAAAATGCTAAAAGGCAAAAAGATGAACCTCTTTAAAACCAACAGGTAAGAGTCTACATTCTTTTTCAGCCCACGTGTTTCCTCTGCGATAGCTTGCTGAAAATGGCCACAAAAGAGATTCCTCACCATTTTAGCCATCACCACTGGATTACCCACTGAACTACAACCTAATCTGTTGATCTGAGCATCTCATTTTGCCATAGGGGCTGCTTGTTTAATTGTTGCATGATATTTCAGTTGTGTACAAGTTCAATATGGTAGAGTAGCACAATGGTTAATCTCACTAATTGTTTTTTGTTTCAAATTCTATAGAACATCCAAAATAAACCGATGCAGGTTTTTGGTCGATGGCTTGCAACTGAATGCTCGGAATCTTTTTCATGTTCGCAAGGTTTTAAAGAGCTCATTCTCGGCCGCGGCGGACTGCACAACGAGAGGCTACAGCCGAAAATAAAGGAAGAGCTAAGTGCAGGAAGAATGGCCTCAAATGGAAAGAGTAGATGAAGAGGAGATAGATACCTGGCGTCACTGCCAGCAGGAGGAGGAGGAGGACTGTGATTCCTGACGTCTCCATGAGCTGCAGTAGGAATGCTGGAGGCAGCAGTGTGGCGTCTCCAAGCAGAGGAAGTGCTTCTGTGAACGGGGCTCAACCTGTGGTCTCTCTTGTGACTGGAGCACCTGCGGTCTGGCGGCCATGCAGGAAATGGCTGCCAGTCACTTCCCCCTGACACCTAGAAATACCTTTATCGAAAGAAGCTGTTCCCCCCCTACGGTGAAGACATATGGTAGCGCTAATCTATATCCCTTCAGTAGGACATCTTTCAATTCAGTTCATGTGGCAAAATCATCTTGGTTGATTTCAAATGGTGATGATGGTTGATACCATTTTTTATTCATGTAATCATGTGTGTGTGTGTGTGTGTGTGTGTGTGTGAATGTGTGTGTGTGTGTGTGTGTGTGTGTGTGTGTGTGTGTGTGTGTGCCCACATCGGCACAAGTCCATTTGTGTGTGTCTCAGAGAGAAAAAACAAAGAGCATGTGGGTGTGACAGAGAGAGAGAGAGAGAGAGAGAGAGAGAGAGAGAGAGAGAGAGAGAGAGAGAGAACCCATGTACCAAACCAATTTAATAAATGTGTCAGTGGCAGTTTGGTGAGAAAATAAAACTAATGGATTTCTGTAAGCATTCTGTAAGTGTTATGGTTGCATATTCAGCAACTGTTGATTCTTCATTATTTTGCTGCCTTTTTATGCACTGGCAAACTCTTAATCTTGACCATCTGGAATAAAAACATTCATCTGGTGTGAAGGTATAAACCCTCAGTAAAGCATTAATAACTTCATAGCACATTATTTAAAAAATTGCATTCATCCCAATTAATTGCAAACAGGCTTAGAATATGATACAATACCAGATTCAAAAGTACATTTTATATGTTCATATTATTTATTAAAACATATTGTGCACGTATGGAGTGGATATACAATCATTGCCAAAAAACAAGGAGCCTGAACTAGTGACATTCCATAACAAACAGGACATATTATTGATCTGTTTATTCATATATAATATCAGGTAAACAATTAATCCAAACATAACTATATATTTTGAATATTAAAATAAAATATATAGTACAGTATGTGTAGTAAATAGCTGCAGCTCAACCTAAGCCAAGCCAAGAGAAGTCGAGAGAAGCTAACATTACATTATTGGCATTTGGCAGACGCTCTTATCCAGAGCGATGTACAGTTCATTAGACTAAGCAGGAGACAATCTTCCCCTGGAGCAATGCAGGGTTAAGGACCTTGCTCAAGGGCCCAACGGCTGTGCGGATCAAACACCGACCTCACGGGTCCCAGTCCCTTAACCATGTCCCTTTACCTTAACCACAACGCAACAGGCTACCCTCATACTAACAATATATAAACATTGCTAAGCTAAGATAAACAATGCTAAACTAAGATAAACAATGCTAAGCTAAGATAAACAATGCTAAACTAAGATAAACAATGCTAAGCTAAGATAAACAATGCTAAACTAAGATACACAATACTAAGCTAAGATAAACAATATTAAACTAAGATAAACAATGTAAAGCTAAAATAAACAATATTAAGCTAAGAAACAATGCTAAGCTATGATCATTGCTAGTGCCCCTGAACGTCTACAGGAGCAATCATAGCTCATCAGTAGGAGTGGGCAAATTCTCATCAGGTTATGCAGATTGGCAGATGAAGAGCGTTTTGAGTGATCAGAGGCGTTGATCAGCAGGCAGGAGTGTCTGGGCTTCCTCTGGGTATATGGTCAGGACAGACAATCGTAGGTGTTTTCCTCTGATATCTCGTCGTGGTTCTGGTCAGTGTAGCCCTCCCCTGACGTCTCGCAGTTCATGTAGACCTCGTCCTCCACTGTTTTGGAGTCCTCCCTGCATTTAGGAAACAAGAGTGAACCCGGGTAACCCCCCACTCACACTGTCGCCAATGTAGCTCAGGGGTTAAAGGTCGGGGGTGCCCTAACTTTGTGAGAAACAGTGACAACTCCGTTAAAAATGTTTCACAACACAGTAGTAACTACTGCATTTACGTAAATAAAACGGTAAGAATGTGAACTAAGTATATTGTACACTTAGTACTTGTCAGTAAATGTATAAATACACGACAGGAAACATAGCAGCTGTTGATGTCGCAGGCTTTTGTGGAGTTAATTGTATTAGTCTGGTAACTGTAGCACACCACAACTGGTCTTTCCAGATCCTGCGTAGTACACAGCTATTATCAAAACAGATGGTTATGTTATTACGTCTTTATATGAGGTTCCTGGTGTAAAATCCAGCTATGACCAGCTTGAAATACCAGCTCCCATCTGGTGAGCTGGTCAAACCATGTTGAGTATGGAGCTGGTGTAACTGGCCAACCAGCTACCAGCTATCGTACCTAGCGTAAAGGTACAATAGCTAATTTCAGACTCCTAATGGTCAGAAGAGGAATTGCAGGAGCAAACACCCCACAACACTGTTTAGACACATTCTCTCTCTCTCTCTCTCTCTCTCTCTCTCTCTCTCTGTACTTACTTCAATTCCATTCCAGGCCCAGGGTGTCCTGATCAAAGAAAGACAGGAAGAGAAACAGACACAAAGCCAAAAGAGACATTAATTCCCATTGTAGATAAATATATCTGGGGGGTGTAGGTGTCTGGGTAAGTGTGGACTGGGGTTGGGTCAGTGTGTCAGTGTGCAGCTCACTTTTGGCAGGGGAGCCGTAGCCGTGGATGAAGAGCCACACAGCCACCAGGAGCAGGATCAGTAAGCAGAGGAAGACCAGGGCAAGGGCAGCTATGCCCACTGGGTGTGCCACTGTAGAGAGATAAGCACCAGGAGCAGAGCTTCATCATAATCATCATCATCATCTTCATCAGCAACATCATCCTTACAATCATCATCAACATCATCATCATCATCACAATCATCATCATCATTACAATCATTTTTATCATCATCATCATCCACATCACCTTAATATCCATCATCATCATCATCATCATCCTCATCATAATTATCATCATCACCTGTATCATCATAACATGAATCTCTATCAATATAATAATCATACTCATCATCATCATCATCATCATCACTACAATCATCATTATCATCTTGCTGTTCCTCTTCATGTTTTTACCTGGGGAAGGGATGATGATCACCTGGTGAGAGACACTGTGGTCTATTTGTGTGAGGCCCAGGGTGGAGGTTTCAGCTCGGCACAGATACTTCCCACTGTCCGCTGTCCTCCCCAGACTCAGCTCCTGCTCCTGCCCCGCCTCCACCAGCGGAAGCCCCGCCCTGGCCAGCCTGTACCATCTCCAGCTCACGGGGGAGGGGCCAGAGGAGGTCACGCACTTCAAGGTAACGAGGCCACTCCCCTCTATCACCATGAAGCCCTGGGAGCCTGCGACCACCAATGGGGGTAAGGACTTCTCTGTGGTCACAGGAAGTGGTCATCACCAAAGAAGGAAATGTCATCATAGCAAAAAAACCTAGATGCACACATGCACACACACACACTTCAATTATATGTTATTCTCAAATGAGGACTCTCTTTTCCAAGGCAAAGTTGGCTGGGATTCATGAGTAGAGAAATCTGTGATGTACCTACCGACCACTGCCAGCTCAGTGGAAAACTTGTGCGCAGGATGGTCATAAACTGTGCAGCTGTACTCTCCAGAGTCCTCCGGCCTGGCAGTCTTCTTGGGCAGCGTCTTAGTGGATCCCATGAGGCTCTTCTGGCCTGATGACCGGTTATGGTAGCTCCAGCGATAGATCAAAGAAGACTTGGATTGTACGGATGGACAGGACATTTGTACAGGGTCCCCCTCCAGCATTACAGGCGCCCCGCTTTCAAAGAGCCCGGAGGAAGGCAGGCTTGTCGGTGCAAGTGTGGACACATCTGTGTCCAAAGCTGGCTGGGACTCATGAGTAGAGAAATCTGTGATGTTCCTACCGACCACCGTCAGCTCAGTGTAAAACCTGTACAGAAAATAGCCATCATAAACTATGCAGAGGTACTCTCCAGAGTCCTCCGGCCTGGCAGTCTTCTTGGGCAGTGTCTTAGTGGATCCAATGAGGCTCTGCTGGCCTGATGACCGGTTATGGTAGCTCCAGCGATAGATCAAAGAAGACTTGGATTGTACGGATGCACAGGACATTTGTACAGGGTCCCCCTCCAGCATTATAGGCGCCCCGCTTTCAAAGACCATGAAGGAAAGCAGGCTTGTCGGTGCAAGTGTGGACAGATCTGTGGGCCAGAATCACAGTGCTGGTCAGTGTGGTAGTGTCAAAAAAAACCTTATGGCTTATGACATGGCTTGTGACATGGTGAAGGTCTCACTGGTTTTTGATGCGTTAAAGCCCTTGCTGGCTTGTTAAAATCATGGTTAAAAAAAAACATGGTCAACAGCAGGCTGTGCATAAAGGCTCAGCTCAGATGCTCCTAAACTAGCATGACTCTGACCAACCAAATAACCAGGCTACAAACAATATTACACATCAGGCAAAAGGGTGCTAATGCGAGCATTTCACAGAGGTTGTCAAGTGGGCACCTTCCTTCACCGATGTATCGCTGAGATCGGCCCGCGACACCTCCCAAAGGCTCAATAGTCTCACACCCACTCCCCTCCATACCCCCATGAGACACCCGTCACCTTCCCATGCACAGAACAGCAATAGTACCACATGGACCTCCCCGGTGACTACGGTTGTGGTAAGCCCACATGCCAACATGAAACTTGACTGGTGCTGCCAGCTGATGGTGAACAACGCTGTACCTTCAGTATACAGTAGCAGCTTGTTAGCAACTTACTTGACAGCTTCCAACTTCATGGGTGAGATATTAGCAGGTTGT
>NC_083760.1:89052738-89060238 GCF_963514075.1 Conger conger | reverse complement strand
TCCAGGGATGTCCAAATTTAGCTTGTCTATTCAGACCTATGATCTGTCGAACATACATACTGTAAGAAGTGCCATAAATTCAATATATATATTTATATATATATATATATATATATATATATATATATATATATATATACATATATATATAGGTTTTCAGTTCATAGACTTTTACTGACTTGAATACACTGATTGTTTTTCACAGAGTCAAAGTTTCTGGTCTACAAATACAGGGGAGAATTAAGATCAACATTTAAACCTAAAATGTTAGCCCACAATGAAAGGCACAATGCGAGGCCCCACCCAAAAATAGGAAAAATAATTAAATAAACAAAAGAACGGCATTAATGTACCAAGTAGATAAAGTAGTAGTTGATCAATACCTTGCGTAGCTGGCAAGAGGAAGTTGGGGATGAGGATGATGGGCACTGTGGTTCCTGACATCTCGATGAGCTGCATCCTTGAAAAACAACAGTGTGGAGAAGAGGAAGTACGTGTGAGATCGGGGGGTTGCCAGTGGTCTCTCCCCTGACCTCATGAAACCCACAGGAAGTGGGACAGAACTACTTCCTCCTCGTGGTTCCCACCGCTGTGAGTGTGTGAATCTTCGCAAACCTCTGCCGAGCATCACTGTGGCAAATACATGTTGGTCGATTTCATATGCTGATGATGATGATGATGGTGGGAGATGTGGATCTTCTGCAGTCTAGCTCCCCAGTGGTGGAATGACCTCCCCATCCCCATAAGAGCTGCTCACTCACTGCCCATTTTCCACCGCGGTCTGAAGACTCATCTCTTCACGTTGCACATCGACTCCTTCACGGGAGTCCCCTAATCTATTGTCACTTGTTCTCTAACTTTAACACCTTGCATTTGAAACCTAAATCTAGGACTTTTGAAATTGTATTTGCCTCGGTACTGTAGTTCCTGAACTTGCATATGTCTCGGTATGGTAGTAACAGACTGGGCCTTGTGCACTAATCTTATACTCACGGCCAAACAACCAATCATGTATGAATTGCACCTTATCTGGCGTGTTCCGTTGTTTGTTCTATGACCGTGATGTGCACGTTTTGTACATTGCTTTGAATACAATGTTTCATGATGAATTCAATGAGAGAGAACCCATGTATCCCTTCTTTTTAAGAACGATGCACCAGAGGCACTTTGGTGAATAAAACTCGTGGATTTCTGTAAGCATTCTGTAAATGTTATGTTTGCCTGGCTGTATTCTACAGCTGTTGATGCTCCATTGTTTTTATGCCCTAACAAACTCTCATTCATGACCGTCCAGAATGAAACATCCACCAGGTGTGAAGATATAAGCCCTCAATCGGGCATTAATAACTGCATAGCACATTCATTAAAAATATATGATAAAAAATCTGATTAAAAAGTATGAATGCAAAGTAAATTTGATATGTTAATATGTATTTATTACAAAAATATTGCCTACATTATGCATGTTGTGCAAAATAATAATTATTGCAAAAAAGGAAGGAGCCAGATTTATATAATATCAATGAAACAAATGACCACTTCATATTCAGAAAATTAATCTATTAATCCAAGCAGAATTGAATGTTGTGAATATTCAAATAAAATGTGTTGTGGTACAAAATGGGCAGTAAATATAGCTGCAGCCCAGCGTAAGCTTAGCTAAACAGAGCTAAGCTAAACTAAGCTAAGATAAACAAAGCCAAGCTAAACTAAGCTAAGATAAACAAAGCTAAGCTAAACTAAGCTAAGATAAACAAAGCTAAGCTAAACTAAGCTAAGATAAACAAAGCCAAGCTAAACTAAGCTAAGATAAACAAAGCCAAGCTAAACTAAGCTAAGTTAAGCAAAGCCAAGCTAAACTAAGCTAAGATAAACAAAACCAAGCTAAACTAAGCTAAGATAAACAAAGCCAAGCTAAACTAAGCTAAGATAAACAAAGCCAAGCTAAACTAAGCTAAGATAAACAAAACCAAGCTAAAGTAAGCTAAGATAAACAAAGCCAAGCTAAACTAAGCTAAGATAAACAAAACCAAGCTAAAGTAAGCTAAGATAAACAAAGCCAAGCTAAACTAAGCTAAGATAAACAATGCTAAACTAAGATAAACAATGCTAAGCTAAGATAAACAATGCTAAACTAAGATAAACAAGGCTAAGCTAAGATATACAATGCTAAACTAAGATAAACAATGCTAAGCTAAGATAAACAATATTAAACAAAGATAAACAATGTAAAGCTAAGATAAACAATATTAAACTAAGATAAACAATGTCAAGCTAAGATAAACAATGCTAAACTAAGATAAACAATGCTAAGCTAAGATAAACAATGCTAAACTAAGATAAACAATACTAAGCTAAGATAAACAATATTAAACTAAGATAAACAATGTAAAGCTAAAATAAACAATATTAAGCTAAGAAACAATGCTAAGCTATGATCATTGCTAGTGCCCCTGAACGTCTACAGGAGCAATCATAGCTCATCAGTAGGAGTGGGCAAATTCTCATCAGGTTATGCAGATTGGCAGATGAAGAGCATTTTGAGTGATCAGAGGCGTTGATCAGCAGGCAGGAGTGTCTGGGCTTCCTCTGGGTATATGGTCAGGACAGACAATCGTAGGTGTTTTCCTCTGATATCTCGTCGTGGTTCTGGTCAGTGTAGCCCTCCCCTGACGTCTCGCAGTTCATGTAGACCTCGTCCTCCACTGTTTTGGAGTCCTCCCTGCATTTAGGAAACAAGAGTGAACCCGGGTAACCCCCCACTCACACTGTTGCCAACGTAGCTCAGGGGTTAAAGGTCGGGGGTGCCCTAACTTTGTGAGAAACAGTGACAACACAACACAGTAGTAACTACTGCATTCACGTAAATAAAACGGTAAGAATGTGAACTAAGTATATTGTACACTTAGTACTTGTCAGTAAATGTATAAATACACGACAGAGAACATAGCAGCTGTTGATGTTGCAGGCTTTTGTGGAGTTAATTGTATTAGTCTGGTAACTGTAGCACACCACAACTGGTCTTTCCAGATCCTGCGTAGTACACAGCTATTATCAAAACAGATGGTTATGTTATTACGTCTTTATATGAGGTTCCTGGTGTAAAATCCAGCTATGACGTGCTTGAAATACCAGCTCCCATCTGGTGAGCTGGTCAAACCATGTTGAGTATGGAGCTGGTGTAACTGGCCAACCAGCTACCAGCTATCGTACCTAGCGTAAAGGTACAATAGCTAATTTCAGACTCCTAATGGTCAGAAGAGGAATTGCAGCAGCAAACACCCCACAACACTGTTTAGACACATTCTCTCTCTCTCTCTCTCTCTCTCTCTCTCTCTCTCTCTCTGTACTTACTTCAATTCCATTCCAGGCCCAGGGTGTCCTGATCAAAGAAAGACAGGAAGAGAAACAGACACAAAGCCAAAAGAGACATTAATTCCCATTGTAGATAAATATATCTGGGGGGTGTAGGTGTCTGGGTAAGTGTGGACTGGGGGGTGGGGGTGTCTGGGTCAGTGTGGACTGGGGGGTTGGGTCAGTGTGTCAGTGTGCAGCTCACTTTTGGCAGGGGAGCCGTAGCCGTGGATGAAGAGCCACACAGCCACCAGGAGCAGGAGCAGTAAGCAGAGGAAGACCAGGGCAAGGGCAGCTATGCCCACTGGGTGTGCCACTGTAGAGAGATAAGCACCAGGAGCAGAGCTTCATCATAATCATCATCATCATCATCTTCATCAGCAACATCATCCTTACAATCATCATCAACATCATCATCATCATCATCACAATCATCATCATCATTACAATCATTTTTATCAACATCATCATCCACATCACCTTAATATCCATCATCATCATCATCTTCATCAGCAACATCATCATCACAATCATCATCATCATTACAATCATTTTTATCAACATCATCATCCACATCACCTTAATATCCATCATCATCATCATCATCATCCTCATCATAATTATCATCATCACCTGTATCATCATAACATGAATCTCTATCAATATAATAATCATACTCATCATCATCATCATCATCATCATCATCATCACTACAATCATCGTCATCACTACAATCATCATCATCATCTTGCTGTTCCTCTTTATGTTTTTACCTGGGGAAGGGATGATGATCACCTGGTGAGAGTCACTGGGGTCTATTTGTGTGAGGCCCAGGGTGGAGGTTTGAGCTCGGCACAGATACTTCCCACTGTCCGCTGTCCTCCCCAGACTCAGCTCCTGCTCCTGCCCCACCTCCACCAGCGGAAGCCCCGCCCTGGCCAGCCTGTACCATCTCCAGCTCACGGGGGAGGGGCCAGAGGAGGTCACGCACTTCAAGGTAACGAGGCCACTCCCCTCAATCACCATGAAGCCCTGGGAGCCCGCGACCACCAATGGGGGTAAGGACTTCTCTGTGGTCACAGGAAGTGGTCATCAACAAAGGAGTAAATGTCATCATAGCAAAAAAACCCAGATGTACACATGCACACACACACACACTTCAATTATGTGTTTTTCTCAAATGAGGACTCTCTTTTCCAAGGCAAAGCTGGCTGGGACTCATGAGTAGAGAAATCTGTGATGTACCTACCGACCACCGTCAGCTCAGTGGAAAACTTGTGCGCAGGATGGTCATAAACTGTGCAGAGGTACTCTCCAGAGTCCTCCGGCCTGGCTGTCTTCTTGGGCAGCGTCTGAGTGGATCCAATGATGCTCATCTGGCCTGATGACCGGTTACGGTAAATCCAGCAATAGATCAAAGAAGACTTGGATTGTACGGATGGACAGGACATTTGTACCGGGTACCCCTCCAGCATTACAGGCGCCCCGCTTTCAAAGAGCACGGAGGAAGGCAGGCTTGTCGGCGCAAGTGTGAACAGATCTGAGGGCCAGAATCACAGTGCTGGTCAGTGTGGTAGTGTCATCATCATAATCATCATCATCATCTTGCTGTTCCTCTTTATGTTTTTACCTGGGGAAGGGATGATGATCACTTGGTGAGAGTCACTGCGGTGCAGTTGTGTGAGGCCCAGGGTGGAGGTTTCAGCTCGGCACAGATACTCCCCACTGTCCGCTGTCCTCCCCAGACTCAGCTCCTGCTCCTGCCCCACGTCCACCAGCAGAAGCCCCGCCCCGGCCAGCCTGTACCATCTCCAGCTCACGGGGGAGGGGCCAGAGGAGGTCACGCACTTCAAGGTCACGAGGCCACTCCCCTCTATCACCATGAAGCCCTGGGAGCCCGCGACCACCAATGGGGGTAAGGACTTCTCTGTGGTCACAGGAAGTGATCATCAACAAAGGAGGAAATGTCATTATTGCAAAAAAACCCAGATGCACACATGCACACACACACACACTTCAATTATGTATTTTTCTCAAATGAGGACTCTCTTTTCCAAGGCAAAGCTGGCTGGGACTCATGAGTAGAGAAATCTGTGATGTACCTACCGACCACTGTCAGCTCAGTGGAAAACTTGTGCGCAGGATGGTCATAAACTGTGCAGAGGTACTCTCCAGAGTCCTCCGGCCTGGCAGTCTTCTTGGGCAGCCTCTGAGTGGATCCAATGATGCTCATCTGGCCTGATGACTGGTTACGGTAAATCCAGCAATAGATCAAAGAAGACTTGGATTGTACGGATGGACAGGACATTTGTACCGGGTACCCCTCCAGCATTACAGGCGCCCCGATTTCAAAGAGCACGGAGGAAGGCAGGCTTGTCGGTGCAAGTGTGAACAGATCTGAGGGCCAGAATCACAGTGATGGTCAGTGTGGTAGTGTCATCATCATAATCATCATCATCATCTTGCTGTTCCTCTTTATGTTTTTACCTGGGGAAGGGATGATTATCACCTGGTGAGAGACACTGCGGTGCAGTTGTGTGAGGCCCAGGGTGGAGGTTTCAGCTTGGCACAGATACTCCCCACTGTCCGCTGTCCTCCCCAGACTCAGCTCCTGCTCCTGCCCCACCTCCACCAGCGGAAGCCCCGCCCCGGCCAGCCTGTACCATCTCCAGCTGACATGGGAGGGGCCAGAGGAGGTCACGCACTTCAAGGACACGAGGCCACTCCCCTCTATACTCATGAAGCCCTGGGAGCCCGCGACCACCAATGGGGGTAAGGACTTCTCTGTGGTCACAGGAAGTGGTCATCAACAAAGAAGGAAATGTCATCATAGCAAAAAAACCCAGATGCAAACACACACTTCAATTATGTGTTTTTCTCAAATGAGGACTCTCTTTTCCAAGGCAAAGTTGGCTGGGATTCATGAGTAAAGAAATCTGTGATGTACCTACCGACCACCGTCAACCTAGTGGAAAACCTGTGCGCTAAAACTGTACAGCTGTAGTGCCCAGAGTCCTCCGGCCTGGCAGTCTTCTTTGGCAGGGTCTGAGTGGATCCAATGAGGCTCCTCTGGCCTGATGACTGGTTACGGTAGCTCCAGCGATAGATCAAAGGATAATTGGATTGTACGGATGGACAGGACATTTGTACAGGGTCCCCCTCCAGCATTACAGGCGCCCCGCTTTCAAAGAGCACGGAGGAAGGTGGGCTTCTCTGTGTGGACACATCTGTGGGCCAGGATCACAGTGCTGGTCAGTGTGGTAGTGTCAAAAAAACCCTTGTGGCTTATGACATGGCTTGTGACGTGGTACACTCACTGGTTTTTGATGCGTTAAAGCCCTTGCTGGCTTGTTCAAATCATGGTAAAAAAACAAACATAGTCTGACCAACCAAATATCCAGGCTACAAACAACAATATTACACATCAGGCAAAAGGGTGCTAATGCGGGCATTTCACAGGGGTTGTCAAGTGGGCACCTTCCTTCACCGATATATCTCTGGGTTCGGCCCGTGACACCTCCCAAAGGCTCAATATTCTCACACCCACTCCCCTCCATACCCCCATGAGACACCCGTCACCTTCCCATGCACAGAACAGCAATAGTACCACATGGACCTCCCCGGTGACTACGATTGTGGTAAGCCCACATGCCAACATGAAACTTGACTGGTGCTGCCAGCTGATGGTGAACAACGCTGTACCTTCAGTGTACAGTAGCAGCTTGTTAGCAACTTACTTGACAGCTTCCAACTTCATGGGGGAGATATTAGCAGGTTGTAATTTATGTTGTAGAAATTATACCAGTATCCTCTTTAAAAGGAAAGAGACTTTGCTGTCATATTTTTTCATGTAAATTCCTGGTGCTTTGATGCGACCAGACGAAGGACTCACATGGTCTGCTTGACCAGGGTGAACTACAGGAACTATTTGGAAAACGCAAAACATTTCAGTGAAACCACATGGATTGTGCCAGACAGAAGTAAAATATATATATGCTAATAAAAACACCAAAGTAAATAAAATGTGGTCAATGAAAAAATGCTAAAAGGCAAAAAGATGAACCTCTTTAAAACCAACAGGTAAGAGTCTACATTCTTTTTCAGCCCACGTGTTTCCTCTGCGATAGCTTGCTGAAAATGGCCACA
>NC_083760.1:89012738-89050238 GCF_963514075.1 Conger conger | reverse complement strand
AGGCACACCCTGCATCGGTGAGCGATCGACCGCCAGGCACACACTCTCATACCTCAGGGCGAGTCAGAGTCTCCATTTAACCTAACCAGCATGCCTTTGGACTGTGGGAGGAATCTGGAGTACCTGGAGGGAACCCATGCAGACACGAGGAGAACATGCAAACTCGAACCCAGGACCTGCCTCCTGTTAGGCAACAGTGCTACCCCAGAGTCCAGTTGGCATCAGCGAATGCAGTCTCTTTCAGCAGTATGGACCTGAAGTGGCCCCAGGTACGCCGTATCTGTCATCTCCTGACGGAGAAAGCCACCCAGCTCCTAGTCCAGGTGCTCGTCATTTCCCACCTGGATTACTGCAACTCCCTCCCAGCTTGTGCCATCAAGTCACTCAAGCTGGTCTAGAATGCTGCAGCCCACCTGATCACCAGTCAGCCCAGATCGGCTCATGTTACCCCACTCCTCATTGGCCTCCACTGGCTTCCTATTGCCGCACGCATCCGATTCAAGGCCCTAGTGTTGGCATTTCAGGCTGCTAAGGAGACTGCCCCACCTTACATACAATCCCTGATCACTCCCTACTCCCCAGCTAGACCACTCCGGTCTACCAGCTCTGGTCACCTTACGGTTCCCTCTCTACGTGCACCTGGCGGTCGAGCTGCACGTTCACGCCTGTTTTCCGTTCTGGTTCCTCAGTGGTGGAATGACTTGCCTACCACTGTCAGAACAGCAGAATCCCTCCCCCTATTTCGACGCAGACTCAAAACCCACCTTTTCAAACTCTACCTTAGTCCTCCCTCATGATTTCCCCTGCCCCTCCTTTCTGATATCCCTATCCTTGACTAACCCCCCCCCCCCCCAAAAAATAAAAAATACAAATAAAATAAAAGAATCCACTTATGATGACAACTATGTTTAGAACAGCATTTCATGTGTATTTTGCTAGTTTCTGGATGTGATGCTTTGACTTATGGTAGAACCTATGCACTTGTAAGTCGCTTTGGATTAAAAGCGTCTGCCAAATGACTAAAATGTAAATGTAAATGTTATCCCTATCCCTCTTGTCTTGCCCCCCAAAAAAAGAAATTGCACTTATGATGACTGTATGTTTAGAACAGTACGTTCTTCATGTGTATTTTACTAGTTATGGATGTGTTGCTTTAACTTGTGGAAGAACCTATGCACTTGTAAATCACTTTGGATTAAAAGCAAATGACTAAAATGTAAATGTAAATGTGTCTGCTAAATCAGCGGTGGTTGAGACGGGTTTACTCAAGCAGGGAAACACTTACAAATTTGTGCTAAAATATAATTTCAATGATGGATGTTTAATTATTCCTCAGAGGAAGTAAACCACGGTAATACATAATACGTAAGTAATACATTTTTTGTATTGTAATCACTGCAAGGCTCTTGTTCAGATGACTTGTACAACAGGCAGGGAACCACTCACAAATACTGTTCCTACCTAAGAAACAAAATGTAAATGGCAGGAAATTGGCGATCTCTTGTTTTAAGACAAATCTGTTCCCACGAGCAGTTCTGGCTTGAGGCCCAATGTCTCCACATTCTGCTTCTGGATTCTGTCAACTGGAGTAAATAATGCAGGGATTCATATTATCTCATCCGACTATATAAATCCGTCCAATCCATTTATTCTGGTTCGTGTTCAAATGAGTGACATGCTGTCGCCGGAGGAAATGCGAACGCACTCCGTTTCTATTGGCCCGGACCGATGGCTTCGCTCTCACCATCGACCACAGACGGGAGGTCACACCTTCGGGGGCAAGCGTCACAACGCTCTCGCACCCCTCCCAGACCCCCGGCGTGTGGCGCCCGAGCAGGCCCAGACACTGCTGCATTCTGGGAAACGTGTAGGGGCCTGGCAGTATCACGCCCCAGTGTAGAGTGAGCTAGGAGATAGACAGCGACAAAACGGGCGCTTAGCTTCTGCTGCTAAAAAGAAGGGTCTAAGAACATTTTCACACTCTGTTCAATATTCTGTTCAGGTTTAGGGTGGGTTGCTGGAAAGTAAAACTAATAGTTCTGTTATAAAATAATTCTGATACAAGTTTCTATTTCATAATATGAGCTTTGCTTTTCACTTTCTCGGGAACATAGTTTCTAAGCTATTGTAAAACGATCCTTATTTCCCATTTTCAATATTATCCAGGGATGTCCAAATTTTAGCTTGTCTATTCAGACCTATGATCTGTCGAACATACATACTGTAAGAAGTGCCATAAATTCAATATATATATTTATATATATATATATATATATATATATACATATATATATAGGTTTTCAGTTCATAGACTTTTACTGACTTGAATACACTGATTGTTTTTCACAGAGTCAAAGTTTCTGGTCTACAAATACAGGGGAGAATTAAGATCAACATTTAAACCTAAAATGTTAGCCCACAATGAAAGGCACAATGCGAGGCCCCACCCAAAAATAGGAAAAATAATTAAATAAACAAAAGAACGGCATTAATGTACCAAGTAGATAAAGTAGTAGTTGATGAATACCTTGCGTAGCTGGCAAGAGGAAGTTGGGGATGAGGATGATGGGCACTGTGGTTCCTGACATCTCGATGAGCTGCATCCTTGAAAAACAACAGTGTGGAGAAGAGGAAGTACGTGTGAGATCGGGGGGTTGCCAGTGGTCTCTCCCCTGACCTCATGAAACCCACAGGAAGTGGGACAGAACTACTTCCTCCTCGTGGTTCCCACCGCTGTGAGTGTGTGAATCTTCGCAAACCTCTGCCGAGCATCACTGTGGCAAATACATGTTGGTCGATTTCATATGCTGATGATGATGATGATGGTGGGAGATGTGGATCTTCTGCAGTCTAGCTCCCCAGTGGTGGAATGACCTCCCCATCCCCATAAGAGCTGCTCACTCACTGCCCATTTTCCACCGCGGTCTGAAGACTCATCTCTTCACGTTGCACATCGACTCCTTCACGGGAGTCCCCTAATCTATTGTCACTTGTTCTCTAACTTTAACACCTTCCATTTGAAACCTAAATCTAGGACTTTTGAAATTGTATTTGCCTCGGTACTGTAGTTCCTGAACTTGCATATGTCTCGGTATGGTAGTAACAGACTGGGCCTTGTGCACTAGTCTTATACTCACGGCCAAACAACCAATCATGTATGAATTGCACCTTATCTGGCGTGTTCCGTTGTTTGTTCTATGACCGTGATGTGCACGTTTTGTACATTGCTTTGAATACAATGTTTCATGATGAATTCAATGAGAGAGAACCCATGTATCCCTTCTTTTTAAGAACGATGCACCAGAGGCACTTTGGTGAATAAAACTCGTGGATTTCTGTAAGCATTCTGTAAATGTTATGTTTGCCTGGCTGTATTCTACAGCTGTTGATGCTCCATTGTTTTTATGCCCTAACAAACTCTCATTCATGACCGTCCAGAATGAAACATCCACCAGGTGTGAAGATATAAGCCCTCAATCGGGCATTAATAACTGCATAGCACATTCATTAAAAATATATGATAAGAAATCTGATTAAAAAGTATGAATGCAAAGTAAATTTGATATGTTAATATGTATTTATTACAAAAATATTGCCTACATTATGCATGTTGTGCAAAATAATAATTATTGCAAAAAAGGAAGGAGCCTGATTTATATAATATCAATGAAACAAATGACCACTTCATATTCAGAAAATGAATCTATTAATCCAAGCAGAATTGAATGTTGTGAATATTCAAATAAAATGTGTTGTGGTACAAAATGGGCAGTAAATATAGCTGCAGCCCAGCGTAAGCTTAGCTAAACAGAGCTAAGCTAAACTAAGCTAAGATAAACAAAGCCAAGCTAAACTAAGCTAAGATAAACAAAGCTAAGCTAAACTAAGCTAAGATAAACAAAGCTAAGCTAAACTAAGCTAAGATAAACAAAGCCAAGCTAAACTAAGCTAAGATAAACAAAGCCAAGCTAAACTAAGCTAAGATAAACAAAGCCAAGCTAAACTAAGCTAAGATAAACAAAGCCAAGCTAAACTAAGCTAAGATAAACAAAGCCAAGCTAAACTAAGCTAAGATAAACAAAGCCAAGCTAAACTAAGCTAAGATAAACAAAACCAAGCTAAACTAAGCTAAGTTAAGCAAAGCCAAGCTAAACTAAGCTAAGATAAACAAAACCAAGCTAAAGTAAGCTAAGATAAACAAAGCCAAGCTAAACTAAGCTAAGATAAACAAAGCCAAGCTAAACTAAGCTAAGATAAACAAAGCCAAGCTAAACTAAGCTAAGATAAACAAAGCCCAGCTAAACTAAGCTAAGATAAACAAAGCCAAGCTAAACTAAGCTAAGATAAACAAAACCAAGCTAAACTAAGCTAAGATAAACAAAGCCAAGCTAAACTAAGCTAAGATAAACAAAGCCAAGCTAAACTAAGCTAAGATAAACAAAGCTAAGCTAAACTAAGCTAAGATAAACAAAGCCAAGCTAAACTAAGCTAAGATAAACAAAGCCAAGCTAAACTAAGCTAAGATAAACAAAACCAAGCTAAACTAAGCTAAGATAAACAACGCCAAGCTAAACTAAGCTAAGTTAAGCAAAGCCAAGCTAAACTAAGCTAAGATAAACAAAACCAAGCTACACTAAGCTAAGATAAACAAAGCCAAGCTAAACTAAGCTAAGATAAACAAAGCCAAGCTAAACTAAGCTAAGATAAACAAAACCAAGCTAAAGTAAGCTAAGATAAACAAAGCCAAGCTAAACTAAGCTAAGATAAACAAAACCAAGCTAAAGTAAGCTAAGATAAACAAAGCCAAGCTAAACTAAGCTAATATAAACAATGCTAAACTAAGATAAACAATGCTAAGCTAAGATAAACAATGCTAAACTAAGATAAACAAGGCTAAGCTAAGATATACAATGCTAAACTAAGATAAACAATGCTAAGCTAAGATAAACAATATTAAACTAAGATAAACAATGCTAAGCTAAGATAAACAATATTAAACAAAGATAAACAATGTAAAGCTAAGATAAACAATATTAAACTAAGATAAACAATGCTAAGCTAATATAAACAATGCTAAACTAAGATAAACAATACTAAGCTAAGATAAACAATATTAAACTAAGATAAACAATGTAAAGCTAAAATAAACAATATTAAGCTAAGAAACAATGCTAAGCTATGATCATTGCTAGTGCCCCTGAACGTCTACAGGAGCAATCATAGCTCATCAGTAGGAGTGGGCAAATTCTCATCAGGTTATGCAGATTGGCAGATGAAGAGCATTTTGAGTGATCAGAGGCGGTGATCAGCAGGCAGGAGTGTCTGGGCTTCCTCTGGGGATATGGTCAGGACAGACAATCGTAGGTGTTTTCCTCTGGTATCTCGTCGTGGTTCTGGTCAGTGTAGCCCTCCCCTGACGTCTCGCAGTTCATGTAGACCTCGTCCTCCACTGTTTTGGAGTCCTCCCTGCATTTAGGAAACAAGAGTGAACCTGGGTAACCCCCCACTCACACTGTCGCCAATGTAGCTCAGGGGTTAAAGGTCGGGGGTGCCCTAACTTTGTGAGAAACAGTGACAACACAACACAGTAGTAACTACTGCATTTACGTAAATAAAACGGTAAGAATGTGAACTAAGTATATTGTACACTTAGTACTTGTCAGTAAATGTATAAATACACGACAGGAAACATAGCAGCTGTTGATGTCGCAGGCTTTTGTGGAGTTAATTGTATTAGTCTGGTAACTGTAGCACACCACAACTGGTCTTTCCAGATCCTGCGTAGTACACAGCTATTATCAAAACAGATGGTTATGTTATTACGTCTTTATATGAGGTTCCTGGTGTAAAATCCAGCTTTGACCAGCTTGAAATACCAGCTCCCATCTGGTGAGCTGGTCAAACCATGTTGAGTATGGAGCTGGTGTAACTGGCCAACCAGCTACCAGCTATCGTACCTAGCATAAAGGTACAATAGCTAATTTCAGACTCCTAATGGTCACAAGAGGAATTGCAGCAGCAAACACCCCACAACACTGTTTACACACATTCTCTCTCTCTCTCTCTCTCTGTACTTACTTCAATTCCATTCCAGGCCCGGGGTGTCCTGATCAAAGAAAGACAGGAAGAGAAACAGACACAAAGCCAAAAGAGACATTAATTCCCATTGTAGATAAATATATCTGGGGGGTGTAGGTGTCTGGGTAAGTGTGGACTGGGGGGTGGGGGTGTCTGGGTCAGTGTGTACTGGGGGGTGGGGGTGTCTGGGTCAGTGTGTACTGGGGGGTGGGGGCGTGTGGGTCAGTGCGTACTGGGGGGTGGGGGTGTCTGGGTCAGTGTGTATTGGGGGGTGGGGGTGTCTGGGTCAGTGTCGACTGGGGGGTTGGGTCAGTGTGTCAGTGTGCAGCTCACTTTTGGCAGGGGAGCCGTAGCCGTGGATGAAGAGCCACACAGCCACCAGGAGCAGGAGCAGTAAACAGAGGAAAACCAGGGCAAGGGCAGCTATGCCCACTGGGTGTGCCACTGTAGAGAGATAAGCACCAAGAGCAGAGCATCATCATAATCATCATCATCATCATCTTCATCAGCAACATCATCCTTACAATCATCAACAACATCATCATCATCATCACAATCATCATCATCATTACAATCATTTTTATCATCATCATCATCCACATCACCTTAATATCCATCATCATCATCATCATCATCATCCTCATCATAATTATCATCATCACCTGTATCATCATAACATGAATCTCTATCAATATAATAATCATACTCATCATCATCATCACTACAATCATCATTATCATCTTGCTGTTCCTCTTTATGTTTTTACCTGGGGAAGGGATGATGATCACCTGGTGAGAGTCACTGTGGTCTATTTGTGTGAGGCCCAGGGTGGAGGTTTCAGCTCGGCACAGATACTCCCCACTGTCCGCTGTCCTCCCCAGACTCAGCTCCTGCTCCTGCCCCACCTCCACCTGCGGAAGCCCCGCCCCGGCCAGCCTGTACCATCTCCAGCTCACGGGGGAGGGGCCAGAGGAGGTCACGCACTTCAAGGTCACGAGGCCACTCCCCTCTATCACCATGAAGCCCTGGGAGCCCGCGACCACCAATGGGGGTAAGGACTTCTCTGTGGTCACAGGAAGTGGTCATCAACAAAGGAGGAAATGTCATCATTGCAAAAAAACCCAGATGCACACATGCACACACACACTTCAATTATGTGTTTTTCTCAAATGAGGACTCTCTTTTCCAAGGCAAAGCTGGCTGGGACTCATGAGTAGAGAAATCTGTGATGTACCTACCGACCACCGTCAGATCAGTGGAAAACTCGGAACTCCAGGGGTCATATCCAAAGTCAGTAACTGTGCAGTTGTACTGCCCAGAGTCCCCCGGCCTGGCAGTCTTCATGGGCAGGGTCTGAGTATATCCAATGGTGCTGTCCAGGCCTGATGACCGGTTATGGTAGCTCCAGTGATAGCTCAAAGGATAATAGGATGGTAAGGATGGACAGGACATTTGTACAGGGTCCCCCTCCAGCATTACAGGCGCCCCGCTTTCAAAGACCACGGAGGAAGGTGGGCTTCTCTGTGTGGACACATCTGTGGGCCAGGATCACAGTGCTGGTCAGTGTGGTAGTGTCAAAAAAACCCTTGTGGCTTATGACATGGCTTGTGACGTGGTACACTCACTGGTTTTTGATGCGTTAAAGCCCTTGCTGGCTTGTTCAAATCATGGTAAAAAAAAAACATAGTCTGACCAACCAAATATCCAGGCTACAAACAACAATATTACACATCAGGCAAATAGGTGCTAATACGAGCATTTCACAGAGGTTGTCAAGTGGGCACCTTCCTTCACCGATGTATCGCTGGGTTCGGTCCGCGACACCTCCCAAAGGCTCAATAGTCTCACACCCACTCCCCTCCATACCCCCATGAGACACCCGTCACCTTCCCATGCACAGAACAGCAATAGTACCACATGGACCTCCCCGGTCACTACGGTTGTGGTAAGCCCACATGCCAACATGAAACTTGACTGGTGCTGCCAGCTGATGGTGAACAACGCTGTAGCTTCAGTATACAGCAGCAGCTTGTTAGCAACTTACTTGACAGCTTCCAACTTCATGGGGGAGATATTAGCAGGTTGTAATTTATGTTGTAGAAATTAGACCACTATCCTCTTTAAAAGGAAAGAGACTTTGCTGTCATATTTTTTCATGTAAATTCCTGGTGATTTGATGTGACCAGACGAAGGACACAAATGGTCTGCTTGACCAGGGTGAACTACAGGAACTATTCGGAAAACGCAAAACATTTCAGTGAAACCACATGGATTGTGCCAGACAGAAGTAAAATATATACACGCTAATAAAAACACCAAAGTAAATAAAATGTGGTCAATGAAAAAATGCTAAAAGGCAAAAAGATTAACCTCTTTAAAACCAACAGGTAAGAGTCTACATTCTTTTTCAGCCCACGTGTTTCCTCTGCGATAGCTTGCTGAAAATGGCCACAAAAGAGATTCCTCACCATCTTAGCCATCACCACTGCATTACCCACTGAGCTACAACCTAATCTGTTGAGCTGAGCATCTCATTTTGCCATAGGGGCTGCTTGTTTAATTGTTGCATGATATTTCAGTTGTGTACAAGTTCAATATGGTAGAGTAGCACAATGGTTGATCTCACTAATTGTTTTTTGTTTCAAATTCTGTAGAACATCCAAAATAAACCGATGCAGGTTTTTGGTCGATGGCTTGCAACTGAATGATCGGAATCTTTTTCATGTTCGCAAGGTTTTAAAGAGCTCATTCTCGGCCGCGGCGGACTGCACAACGAGAGGCTACAGCCGAAAATAAAGGAAGAGCTAAGTGCAGAAAGAATGGCCTTAAATGGAAAGAGTAGATGAAGAAGAGATAGATACCTGGCGTCACTGCCAGCAGGAGGAGGAGGAGGACTGTGATTCCAGACGTCTCCATGAGCTGCAGTAGGAATGCTGGAGGCAGCAGTGTGGCGTCTCCAAGCAGAAAAAGTGCTTCTGTGAACGGGGCTCAACCTGTGGTCTCTCTTGTGACTGGAGCACCTGCGGTCTGGCGGCCATGCAGGAAATGGCTGCCAGCTACTTCCCCCTGACACCTAGAAATACCTTTATCGAAAGAAGCTGTTCCCCCCCTACGGTGAAGACATATGGTAGCGCTAATCTATATCCCTTCAGTAGGACATCTTTCAATTCAGTTCATGTGGCAAAATCATCTTGGTTGATTTCAAATGGTGATGATGGTTGATACCATTTTTTATTCATGTAATCATGTGTGTGTGTGTGTGTGTGTGTGAGTGTGTGTGTGTGTGTGTGTGTGTGTGTGTGTGTGTGTGTGTGCCCACATCGGCACAAGTCCATTTGTTTCTGTCTCAGAGAGAAAAAACAAAGAGCATGTGGGTGTGACAGAGGAGAGAGAGAGAGAGAGAGAGAGAGAGAGAGAGAGAGAGAGAGAGAGAGAACCCATGTACCAAACCAATTTAATAAATGTGTCAGTGGCAGTTTGGTGAGAAAATAAAACTAATGGATTTCTGTAAGCATTCTGTAAGTGTTATGGTTGCATATTCAGCAACTGTTGATTCTTCATTATTTTGCTGCCTTTTTATGCACTGGCAAACTCTTAATCTTGACCATCTGGAATAAAAACATTCATCTGGTGTGAAGGTATAAACCCTCAGTAAAGCATTAATAACTTCATAGTACATTATTTAAAAAATTGCATTCATCCCAATTAATTGCAAACAGGCTTAGAATATGATACAATACCAGATTCAAAAGTACATTTTATATGTTCATATTATTTATTAAAACATATTGTGCACGTATGGAGTGGATATACAATCATTGCCAAAAAACAAGGAGCCTGAACTAGTGACATTCCATAACAAACAGGACATATTATTGATCTGTTTATTCATATATAATATCAGGTAAACAATTAATCCAAACATAACTATATATTTTGAATATTAAAATAAAATATATAGTACAGTATGTGTAGTAAATAGCTGCAGCTCAACCTAAGCCAAGCCAAGAGAAGTCGAGAGAAGCTAACATTACATTATTGGCATTTGGCAGACGCTCTTATCCAGAGCGACGTACAGTTCATTAGACTAAGCAGGAGACAATCTTCCCCTGGAGCAATGCAGGGTTAAGGACCTTGCTCAAGGGCCCAACGGCTGTGCGGATCAAACACCGACCTCACGGGTCCCAGTCCCTTAACCATGTCCCTTTACCTTAACCACTACGCAACAGGCTACCCTCATACTAACAATATATAAACATTGCTAAGCTAAGAAAAACAATTCTAAACTAAGATAAACAATGCTAAGCTAAGATAAACAATGCTAAACTACGATAAACAATGCTAAGCTAAGATAAACAATGCTAAACTAAGATAAACAATGCTAAGCTAAGATAAACAATATTAAACAAAGATAAACAATGTTAAGCTAAGATAAACAATATTAAACTAAGATAAACAATGTTAAGCTAAGATAAACAATGCTAAACTAAGATAAACAATGCTAAGCTAAGATAAACAATATTAAACTAAGATAAACAATGTAAAGCTAAAATAAACAATATTAAGCTAAGAAACAATGCTAAGCTATGATCATTGCTAGTGCCCCTGAACGTCTACAGGAGCAATCATAGCTCATCAGTAGGAGTGGGCAAATTCTCATCAGGTTATGCAGATTGGCAGATGAAGAGCGTTTTGAGTGATCAGAGGTGTTGATCAGCAGGCAGGAGTGTCCGGGCTTCCTCTGGGGATATGGTCAGGACAGACAATCGTAGGTGTTTTCCTCTGATATCTCGTCGTGGTTCTGGTCAGTGTAGCCTTCCCCTGACGTCTCGCAGTTCATGTAGACCTCGTCCTCCACTGTTTTGGAGTCCTCCCTGCATTTAGGAAACAAGAGTGAACCCGGGTAACCCCCCACTCTCACTGTTGCCAACGTAGCTCAGGGGTTAAAGGTCGGGGGTGCCTTAACTTTGTGAGAAACAGTGACAACTCCGTTAAAAATGTTTCACAACACAGTAGTAACTACTGCATTTACGTAAATAAAACGGTAAGAATGTGAACTAAGTATATTGTACACTTAGTACTTGTCAGTAAATGTATAACTACACGACAGAGAACATAGCAGCTGTTGATGTCGCAGGCTTTTGTGGAGTTAAATGTATTAGTCTGGTAACTGTAGCACACCACAACTGGTCTTTCCAGATCCTGCGTAGTACACAGCTATTATCAAAACAGATGGTTATGTTATTACGTTTATATGAGGTTCCTGGTGTAAAATCCAGCTATGACCAGCTTGAAATACCAGCTCCCATCTGGTGAGCTGGTCAAACCATGTTGAGTATGGAGCTGGTGTAACTGGCCAACCAGCTACCAGCTATCGTACCTAGCGTAAAGGTACAATAGCTAATTTCAGACTCCTAATGGTCAGAAGAGGAATTGCAGCAGCAGACATCCCACAACACTGTTTACACACATTCTCTCTCTCTCTCTCTCTCTGTACTTACTTCAATTCCATTCCAGGCCCGGGGTGTCCTGATCAAAGAAAGACAGGAAGAGAAACAGACACAAAGCCAAAAGAGACATTAATTCCCATTGTAGATAAATATATCTGGGGGGTGTAGGTGTCTGGGTAAGTGTGGACTGGGGGGTGGGGGTGTCTGGGTCAGTGTGGACTGGGGGGTTGGGTCAGTGTGTCAGTGTGCAGCTCACTTTTGGCAGGGGAGCCGTAGCCGTGGATGAAGAGCCACACAGCCACCAGGAGCAGGATCAGTAAGCAGAGGAAGACCAGGGCAAGGGCAACTATGCCCACTGGGTGTGCCACTGTAGAGAGATAAGCACCAGGAGCAGAGCATCATCATAATCATCATCATCATCTTCATCAGCAACATCATCCTTACAATCATCAACATCATCATCATCATCACAATCATCATCATCATTACAATCATTTTTATCATCATCATCATCCACATCACCTTAATATCCATCATCATCATCATCATCATCCTCATCATAATTATCATCATCACCTGTATCATCATAACATGAATCTCTATCAATATAATAATCATACTCATCATCATCATCATCATCATCATCATCATCATCATCACTACAATCATCATTATCATCTTGATGTTCCTCTTTATGTTTTTACCTGGGGAAGGGATGATGAACACCTGGTGAGAGTCACTGTGGTTTATTTGTGTGAGGCCCAGGGTGGAGGTTTCAGCTCGGCACAGATACTTCCCACTGTCCGCTGTCCTCCCCAGACTCAGCTCCTGCTCCTGCCCCACCTCCACCTGCGGAAGCCCCGTGTAGCAACCAATAATGTAATAACGGCCAATAACGTAATACCTGCCAATAACGTAATAATTTTGGCCATTTTAAATGTAATAAAGCCAATAACGTAATAACTTGCCAATAATGTAATAAAGTTTTTGAGCCAATAACGTAATAACATTTTGCCAATAACGTAATAAGTTATTACGTTATTGGCTGGTTATTACGTTATTGGCCTAGCATTAAAAAAATCCTTTGAAAATGTAATAACTGCAGCCGATAATGTAATAATACATAGATAGGACTGCATTTCTTGGAAATAAAATATTTTTTAGCAGTTTTTGTGCAGTTTGCTCATCAAAAATAGATATAGTGAATGGTATAGTTGTCATATTCCTTCTTTATTTAGAATATTTTTTATTTGCTTAGATATGTAAATTCATAATTTCATGTATGGAGGAATAGTATTTTATTCATTACTGTGAAGTGTATTTGGTAGTTAGATCACTTAGTGGAATGTGCTAGAATTCAGGAAGAGAACAGTGGTCATGTGACCTACATGTGTTTGCTCAGTGTTAGGTGAAAATGTAACCGATAATGTAATATATGTATCATTTTTCTATTTTCTGAGTAGAAAGTGACACACAGACACCCTCACACCCCCTATGCAGGATGGCTTAGAGGAGCAATTATGAGTTGATTGGGTTTTATTTTCTGGGGAGAGAACATGTAGAAAATATTCTCTTTTGCAGCACCCGCATTTGACCACTAGATGGCAAATGGAGTAGCTAATTCATGTCAAGGTAGCGAAGTCATGTGACTGACTAGACTGATTAGACTTTCCTTAGTTGTCTGCAAACTTCCTTACTTCAAACATGTTGAAAGGTAAAAAATTATCTGATTTACTACAGTTAACACCCTTAATTTAATGGAATCCTTGTTCATACATTCTTATATAATTGAGAAACATTTAAGTTAACACACAAATAGCTAGTCTAACCATAAGAAAATTGCTAGCATGATACATACACAGTTGTATAGGTATAGATCAGGGGTCTCCAACCCTGGTCCTGGAGAGCTACTGGGTCTGCTGGTTTTAGTTTTCACCTTAAAATCAGCACCTGTTGAGACCCAGGTAACCAGGTGAGGTGAGTTAATTAATTAAATTAGAGCAGTTGATTATATTTACTTGCAGGGTAAGAACGAAAACCAGCAGACCCAGTAGCTCTCCAGGACCAGGGTTGGAGACCACTGGTATAGATTTATATCTCAGTAGATATTGTTGCAGTTGCATTCTTTTGTATAAGTTGTTGTGTAGTGTTGCACGGAAATTTCTGCGATAATAAGACAGCTGAAGGAGCTGAGGTTTATATCAATGTAGGTTATGATTTTTTCCACTATTATTCGAGGTGGCAGTGTAGGATAAGGAATTAAATGGTGTTAGCTAAACCTGATGTAAAAATGAAATGTGACAAAATAAAAGCTTAGTAAACAATGTGTACCAACCTACTGAGCTCATCAGCATGCTTTACTATGAAATATCAACTTTAACAGTACATTAAGCCTGTGCATTGTATACTTTATTTAAAACTCTCTTTTGTAGGTTTGCAGGTCATATTATCCTCTGTTTAGAGTTGAAAAGGGAATAACTTTGTCTTGAATACCATTGCAGGTATTTTACAAACAATCTTTATCCTCTCCTGCATCATTTTGGAATGCAGAGGACATGGACACAGACAAATGTCTGATGAGACCTACGATGTCATACTCAAGGCACTGAAGGGGGAATTTAATGTTCCTGTAGCACAGAGATCCAGGACCCAGCGCTCTGCACTTATTCAACTGTGGCGGAATAGGCAGCATTATGCCCTCAGTGAGGATGGTCAGTCAGTTACATTCGATGGAAAATTGGTACCCAGAAAGTCAACTATCTCTGCAGTTGTAAATAAGGCTCTTGATGAAACAAAAGGCTCTGGTGTAAGAAAATTAAACATATACCTTAGGGAACAGTACTTGGGAGTCAGCCGAGCAAGTGTGAAAGACACCTTGGACAGATCAAGATGTTACCAGCTCCACAAGGCAACATTCCGGAACAAACCCATACCAAAATCTATCACGGCCAAAGCAGTTCAAGATCGACACCAGGTAGACCTTGTTGACATGGGTAAATGGAGGGTCAAGTATGGCCAAGTCACATATAGGTACATCCTGACTGTAATAGATGTGTTCAGTAGATATGTATGGCTAAGACCACTGAAAGGTAAACACAGTGCGGAGATTGCTAGACACCTTGAAGACATTTACAATGAGCATGGTCCACCAAAAGTCATACAGCATGACCAAGGGAAGGAGTTCAAAGGTGCTGTAAAAAAACTTATGGAGTCCTTACAAGTAAAAATAATTCAGAGCTCTCCATACCATCCCCAGAGCCAAGGTAAAGTGGAGAGAAGCCACCGTGTCCTAAGGAAAAAAATAATGTATGACTTAGTCCGATATCAAGAAGGAGGAGTGAACTGGGTTAAGCATTTGCCAATTTATGCAAAGATAATGAATGAAGACCCAAAGGAAGTTTTGAGTTGGATGTCTCCTTTTCGGATTTATTATGGAAGACAAAGTCATGCATTATCCAATCGCTTAACTTCTTCCCGAGAAGATCTTGAAGAACACTGTCCACCAGGCAACAAAACACTGCCCACCCAAAAGCAGAGGCTTTTGTTTGAGGATGAAAGAAATAGGATCAGGGAAAGGGCACAAAAAGCAACACAACGCTGCATACGCCGACAGACTCAATCTGTGAATTTTAAAGTCTCTATATATAGGCTACATGATAATGTGTTGGTCAGGGTCAAGAGTGGCCATCACAGAGTCTCACAGAAACAATTTGTGATACCAGGTGTCGTTGTGGCAAGAAACCTTAAGTTGCACAAATACAAGGTTGAGTTTCAAATGCCAAATAGCCCCACTCCAACACAAAAGTGGTTCTCAGTTTCTAATGTGACCAGTGTGACAAGACTAGAAGAAAGGCAGCGCTCAAAGTCTCAGCCCAAATCAGTTCAACAAATGGACCTGCGAATACCTTACACACATGAAGACAGATTGGAGGAGTTTGAATCATCAAACCTGAACATTCGCTTTGACCCGATCCCTGATGGCAACTGCCAGTTTGCTGCTATTTCTGATCAATTGGCCAGTATTGGAATTTTCCGTTCTGCAGAAACATTGCGTGAAGAAATTGTGTCCAACCTAACATTTAATCCATATGGAGTGGATGGAACACCCCTTTCGGAGTATGTTGAGGAGACATGGGGGGGATATTTAAAGAGGATGGCACAACATGGCACATATGGTGACCACCTAACTCTTCAGAGAGCATCCCAGATCTTTAATGTTCAGTTCCTTATTGTGTCGACTCTTGGTTTGGATGCTACCTCTGTAATATCACCATCTGGTGATTACTGTGAAAGCTTGCCTCTTTTGTTTCTTGGACATTTCGCTGAGGGGCAGGGGGAACATTATGTAAGTTTAAGTTTAAGTTTAGATGGACCTATTCCCACTTACATTCAGGCCATTCAAGAGGCAGAGATGCATAGAGTGTCCCAATCTGCCCCTCTGTCTGACACTGAACTTGGTGCTCTGTCTGATGCCGAACCTGCTTCTATGCCTGTTGCCAAACCTGCCTTGCCTGATGATGAACCTGGCTTTCTGTCTCAGCCTGAACCGGGGTTTCTACCTAATGCTGATGTTCAATCTATAGCTAACCCTTTGCTTGACATGGTTGAGGATGCTGGCAATGAGCCTGGAGTTCAATACCTACCTTCAGAGATCTTATCAATAATTATTGAATTTTCTCTCAAGCAAGATATGTCAATGCTTGGGACATTCAATCAAGTCTCACTCTTATTCCGTGAACTGTCTGCTCCATTCCATCCCAACCTATATATAAGAGAAGCACTTGCAGAGAGCCTAGAACTGGACAAAGAAGATGACTGTTCCATTAGTATTATGAAGCTCTACAAGGCTGCTGGACGCAACAGTGGTCTAAGCTTACACATAAAACAGTTATTTGGCAAGGACAGCCGATGGATGAAAGCCTGGATTCTTCTCAGTAATGTAGCTTTTGGGCAGTACAAAGTTAAGGACATTTACTGGAAGAAGTAATGGCAATTTTATGTTGATGTTTTCCCCTTAGTTCAACTCTCTTCAGTTTTTTTTTTTACATTTGTAAATGAGTGTTCATGTTCTATGTTGTATATTGGAGTTAAGTGCCATTATAGTGCCAGTCCAGTTATTTAAATACAGTTTTAAGTGAGGACTGAATCGTTTAAACAATTTCCTTGAGAAATGTTTGAAAAAAGTTTTAATTAAATGTTTTCCAAGAAAAAAATGTGATAAATTCATTTGACAATGCAACATCCAACAGAGACACTGACATGACATTATGAATTTACATATCTAAGCAAATAAACAATATTCTAAATAAAGATTTTGTACAACAAATAATTCTCAAATTGGCTCTTACAACCATAATTAAGGAGAGAGAGTGCTGCATAGTACGTATCCTTGATGAAGGAATATGACAACTATACCATCCACTATATCTATTTTTGATGAGCAAACTGCACAAAAACTGCAAAAAACTCTTTTATTTCCAAGAAATGCAGTCCTATCTATGTATTATCGGCTGCAGTTATTACATTTTCAAAGGATTTTTTTAATGCTAGGCCAATAATGTAATAACCAGCCAATAACGTAATAACTTATTACATTATTGGCAAAATGTTATTACGTTATTGGCTCAAAAACTTTATTACATTATTGGCAAGTTATTACGTTATTGGCTTTATTACATTTAAAATGGCCAAAATTATTACGTTATTGGCAGGTATTACGTTATTGGCCATTATTACATTATTGGTTGCTACACCCCGCCCCGGCCAGCCTGTACCATCTCCAGCTCACGGGGGAGGGGCCAGAGGAGGTCACGCACTTCAAGGTCACGAGGCCACTCCCCTCTATCACCATGAAGCCCTGGGAGCCTGCGACCACCAATGGGGGTAAGGACTTCTCTGTGGTCACAGGAAGTGGTCATCAACAAAGGAGTAAATGTCATCATAGCAAAAAAACCCAGACGCACACACGCACACACACACTTCAATTATGTGTTTTTCTCAAATGAGGACTCTCTTTTCCAAGGCAAAGCTGGCTGGGACTCATGAGTAGAGAAATCTGTGATGTACCTACCGACCACTGCCAGCTCAGTGGAAAACTTGTGCGCAGGATGGTCATAAACTGTGCAGCTGTACTCTCCAGAGTCCTCCGGCCTGGCAGTCTTCTTGGGCAGCGTCTTAGTGGATCCCATGAGGCTCTTCTGGCCTGATGACCGGTTATGGTAGCTCCAGCGATAGATCAAAGAAGACTTGGATTGTACGGATGGACAGGACATTTGTACAGGGTCCCCCTCCAGCATTACAGGCGCCCCGCTTTCAAAGAGCCCGGAGGAAGGCAGGCTTGTCGGTGCAAGTGTGGACACATCTGTGTCCAAAGCTGGCTGGGACTCATGAGTAGAGAAATCTGTGATGTTCCTACCGACCACCGTCAGCTCAGTGTAAAACCTGTACAGAAAATAGCCATCATAAACTATGCAGAGGTACTCTCCAGAGTCCTCCGGCCTGGCAGTCTTCTTGGGCAGTGTCTTAGTGGATCCAATGAGGCTCTGCTGGCCTGATGACCGGTTATGGTAGCTCCAGCGATAGATCAAAGAAGACTTGGATTGTACGGATGCACAGGACATTGGTACAGGGTCCCCCTCCAGCATTACAGGTGCCCCGCTTTCAAAGAGCACGGAGGAAGGCAGGCTTGTCGGTGCAAGTGTGGACACATCTGTGGGCCAGAATCACAGTGCTGGTCAGTGTGGTCATGTCAAAAAAAACCTTGTGGCTTATGACATGGCTTGTGACGTGGTGAAGGTCTCACTGGTTTTTGATGCGTTAAAGCCCTTGCTGGCTTGTTAAAATCATGGTTAAAAAAAAACATGGTCAACAGCGGGCTGTGCATAAAGGCTCAGCTCAGATGCTCCTAAACTAGCATGACTCTGACCAACCAAATAACCAGGCTACAAACAATATTACACATCAGGCAAAAGGGTGCTAATGCGAGCATTTCACAGAGGTTGTCAAGTGGGCACCTTCCTTCACCGATGTATCGCTGGGTTCGGCCCGCAACACCTCCCAAAGGCTCAATAGTCTCACACCCACTCCCCTCCATACCCCCATGAGACTCCCGTCACCTTCCCATGCACAGAACTGCAATAGTACCACACGGACCTCCCCGGTGACTACGGTTGTGGTAAGCCCACATGCCAACATGAAACTTGACTGGTGCTGCCAGCTGATGGTGAACAACGCTGTAGCTTCAGTATACAGTAGCAGCTTGTTAGCAACTTACTTGACAGCTTCAAACTTCAGGGGTGAGATATTAGCAGGTTGTAATTTCTGTTGTAGAAATTAGACCACTATCCGCTTTAAAAGGAAAGAGACTTTGCTGTCATATTTTTTCATGTAAATTCCTGGTGCTTTGATGCGACCAGACGAAGGACTCACATGGTCTGCTTGACCAGGGTGAACTACAGGAACTATTCAGAAAACGCAAAACATTTCAGTGAAACCACATGGATTGTGCCAGACAGAAGTAAAATATATACACGCTAATAAAAACACCAAAGTAAATAAAATGTGGTCAATGAAAAAATGTTAAAAGGCAAAAAGTTGAACCTCTTTAAAACCAACAGGTAAGAGTCTACATTCTTTTTCAGCCCACGTGTTTCCTCTGCGATAGCTTGCTGAAAATGGCCGCAAAAGAGATTCCTCACCATCTTAGCCATCACCACTGCATTACCCACTGAACTACAACCTAACCTGTTGATCTGAGCATCTCATTTTGCCATAGGGGCTGCTTGTTTAATTGTTGCATGATATTTCAGTTGTGTACAAGTTCAATATGGTAGAGTAGCACAATGGTTAATCTCACTAATTGTTTTTTGTTTCAAATTCTGTAGAACATCCAAAACAAACCGATGCAGTTCGCAAGGTTTTAAAGAGCTCATTCTCAGCCGCGGCAGACTGCACAACGAGAGGCTACAGCCGAAAATAAAGGAAGAGCTAATTGCAGGAAGAATGGCCTTAAATGGAAAGAGTAGATGAAGAGGAGATAGATACCTGGCGTCACTGCTGGCAGGAGGAGGAGGAGGACTGTGATTCCTGACGTCTCCATGAGCTGCAGTAGGAATGCTGGAGGCAGCAGTGTGGCGTCTCCAAGCAGAGGAAGTGCTTCTGTGAACAGGGCTCAACCTGTGGTCTCTCTTGCACCTGCAGTGTGGTGGCCATGCAGGAAATGGCCGCCAGCTACTTCCCCCTGACACCTAGAAATACCTTTATCGAAAGAAGCTGTTCCCCTCACGGTGAAGACATATGGTAGCGCTAATCTATACCCCTTCAGTAGGACATCTTTCAATTCAGTTCATGTGGCAAAATCATCTTGGTTGATTTCAAATGGTGATGATGGTTGATACCATTTTTTATTCATGTAATCATGTGTGTGTGTGTGTGTGTGTGTGTGTGTGTGTGTGTGTGTGTGCGTGTGTGCGTGCGTGTGTGTATGTGTGTGTGTGTGTGCGTGTGTGTGTGTGTGTGTGTGTGTGTGAGTGTGTGTGTGTGTGTGTGTGTGAGTGTGTGTGTGTGTGTGTGCGCATCGGCACAAGTCCATTTGTGTGTCTAAGAGAGAAAAATAGAGAGCTTGTGGGTGTGACAGAGGAGAGAGAGAGAGAGAGAGAGAGAGAGAGAGAGAGAGAGAGAGAGAGAGAGAGAGAGAACCCATGTACCAAACCAATTTAATAAATGTGTCAGTGGCAGTTTGGTGAGAAAATAAAACTAATGGATTTCTGTAAGCATTCTGTAAGTCTTATGGTTGCATATTCAGCAACTGTTGATTCTTCATTATTTTGCTGCCTTTTTATGCACTGGCAAACTCTTAATCATGACCATCTGGAATGAAAACATTCATCTGGTGTGAAGTTATAAACCCTCAATAAAGCATTAATAACTTCATAGCACATGCTATGCATTCATGTGTGCATTCATCCCAATTAATTGCAAACAGGCTTAGAATATGATACAATATCAGATTCAAAAGTAAATTTTATATGTTCATATTATTTATTAAAACATATTGTGCACGTATGGAGTGCATATATAATTATTGCCAAAAAACAAAGAGCCTGAACTAGTGACATTCCATAACAAACAGGACATATTATTTATCTGTTTATTCATATATAATATCAGTTAAACAATTAATCCAAACATAACTATATATTTTGAATATTAAAATAAAATATATAGTACAGTATGTGTAGTAAATAGCTGCAGCTCAACCTAAGCCAAGCCAAGAGAAGTCGAGAGAAGCTAATATTACATTATTGGGCATTTGGCAGACGCTCTTATCCAGAGCGACATACACTTCATTAGACTAAGCAGGAGACAATCTTCCCCTGGAGCAATGCAGGGTTAAGGGCCTTGCTCAAGGGCCCAACGGCTGTGCGGATCAAACCACCGACCTCACGGGTCCCAGTCCCTTAACCAGATAAACAATGCTAAACTAAGATAAACAATGCTAAGCTAAGATAAACAATGCTAAACTAAGATAAACAATGCTAAGCTAAGATAAACAATGCTAAACTAAGATGAACAATGCTAAGCTAAGATAAACAATATTAAACTAAGATAAACAATGTTAAGCTAAGATAAACAATGCTAAACTAAGATAAACAATGCTAAGCTAAGATAAACAATGCTAAACTAAGATAAACAATGCTAAGCTAAGATAAACAATGCTAAACTAAGATAAACAATACTAAGCTCAGATAAACAATATTAAACAAAGATAAACAATGTAAAGCTAAGATAAACAATATTAAACTAAGATAAACAATGTTAACCTAAGATAAACAATGCTAAACTAAGATAAACAATGCTAAGCTAAGATAAACAATGCTAAACTAAGATAAACAATACTAAGCTCAGATAAACAATATTAAACTAAGATAAACAATGTAAAGCTAAAATTAACAATATTAAGCTAAGAAACAATGCTAAGCTATGATCATTGCTAGTGCCCCTGAACGTCTACAGGAGCAATCATAGCTCATCAGTAGGAGTGGGCAAATTCTCATCAGGTTATGCAGAAATATCTGAGTAAGTATGGACAGTAAAAACAAACAAACAGACACACAAACCCATGCAAGGTCAGTGACTTTTGAACAGGGCAAGAGAAAAGAGAAGCAACACAATGACTAGGCCTTTCGGTGTGCTTTCCAAGAAGCAGTTTATTCTGTAAAGCTTGCATCTTGACACTACTCAGTTAGAAAGCACAGAGAAACAACCTCAATCTGCCAATGCTGGCAGGGATTTTTTTTAGCAACCTGGCAAACCTTGTAACCCCTCCCAGGGTTGCCAGATTGGCAGATGAAGAGCGTTTTGAGTGATCAGAGGCGTTGATCAGCAGGCAGGAGTGTCTGGGCTTCCTCTGGGGATATGGTCAGGACAGACAGTCGTAGGTGTTGTCCTCTGATATCTCGTCGTGGTTCAGGTCGGTGTAGCCCTCCCCTGACGTCTCGCAGTTCATGTAGACCTCGTCCTCCACTGTCTTGGAGTCCTCCCTGCATTTAGGAAACAAGAGTGAACCCGGGTAACCCCCCACTCACACTGTTGCCAACGTAGCTCAGGGGTTAAAGGTCGGGGGTGCCCTAACTTTGTGAGAAACAGTGACAACTCCGTTAAAAATGTTTCGCAACACAGTAGTCACTACTGCACCTATGTAAAGAAAACATTAAGAATAAGTATTGTACACTTAGTACTTGTCAGTAAATGTGTAAATACACAACAAAGAACATAGCAGCTGTTGATGTCGCAGGCTTTTGTGGAGTTAATTGTATTAGTCTGGTAACTGTAGCACACCACAACTGGTCTTTCCAGATCCTTTCCAGATAGGCTTTTGTGGAATTTTCTTTTTTTTTAGTATGGTAACTAATAAATCAGACTAAATCCAGTTATGACCAGCTTGAAATACCAGCTAGCAGCTTTTTCGAAACATAGTTTGAGCTGGTCAAACCATGTTGAGAACTGGAACATATGGAACTGGTGTAACTGGCCAACCAGTTACCAGCTGTTTTACAACCTCGCATAAAGATATAATTGGTAATTTCAGACTCCTAATGGTCAAGAGAGGAATTGCAGCAGCAAACACCCTAAGACCACAACATTGTTTATCCCTCCCCCTTCTCAGAGAACGCGCTGACATCACTGAAGGCACGCACACACACACACACACACACACACACACACACGAACGCACACACACATTATCTCTCCCTCTCTCTCTCTCTCTTCTTATCTCTCTATACTTACTTCAATTCCATTCCAGGCCCAGGGTGTCCTGATCAAAGATAGACAGGAAGAGAAACAGACACAAAGCCAAAAGAGACATTAATTCCCATTGTAGAGATCACTCCTGATTCTGCTTAATCTTTGCCAGTAATCAGCGTGTTATCGGCAATATTTACTGGATAACTTGTTCAGTGTTTACTGGGGGGTGGGGGCGTCT
This sequence comes from Conger conger, assembly GCF_963514075.1. Classification (NCBI taxonomy): domain Eukaryota; kingdom Metazoa; phylum Chordata; class Actinopteri; order Anguilliformes; family Congridae; genus Conger; species Conger conger. The sequence goes on along the minus strand of NC_083760.1, from coordinate 89,027,225 downwards.
GGGTCAGTGTGTACTGGGGAGTGGGGTCAGTGTGTCAGTGTGTATTGGGGGGTGGGGTCAGTGTGTCAGTGTGTATTGGGGGGTGGGGGTGTCTGGGTCAGTGTGTACTGGGGGGTGGGGGTGTCTGGGTCAGTGTGTATTGGGGGGTGGGGTCAGTGTGTCAGTGTGTATTGGGGGGTGGGGGTGTCTGGGTCAGTGTGTATTGGGGAGAGGGGTCAGTGTGTCAGTGTGTATTGGGGAGTGGGGTCAGTGTGTCAGTGTGTATTGGGGAGTGGGGTCAGTGTGTCAGTGTGTATTGGGGAGTGGGGTCAGTGTGTCAGTGTGTATTGGGGAGTGGGGTCAGTGTGTCAGTGTGTATTGGGGAGTGGGGTCAGTGTGTAAGTGTGTATTGGGGGGTGGGGGTGTCTGGGTCAGTGTGTATTGGGGGGTGGGGTCAGTGTGTCAGTGTGTATTGGGGAGTGGGGTCAGTGTGTCAGTGTGTATTGGGGGGTGGGGTCAGTGTGTCAGTGTGTATTGGGGAGTGGGGTCAGTGTGTCAGTGTGTATTGGGGAGTGGGGTCAGTGTGTAAGTGTGTATTGGGGGGTGGGGGTGTCTGGGTCAGTGTGTATTGGGGAGTGGGGTCAGTGTGTCAGTGTGTATTGGGGGGTGGGGTCAGTGTGTCAGTGTGTATTGGGGGGTGGGGTCAGTGTGTCAGTGTGTATTGGGGAGTGGGGTCAGTGTGTCAGTGTGTACTGGGGAGTGGGGGCGTCTGGGTCAGTGTGTATTGGGGAGTGGGGTCAGTGTGTCAGTGTGTATTGGGGAGTGGGGTCAGTGTGTCAGTGTGTATTGGGGAGTGGGGTCAGTGTGTATTGGGGAGTGGGGTCAGTGTGTCAGTGTGCAGCTCACCTTTGGCAGGGGAGCCGTTGGCCTGCTTGTGGAGAGCTGCAGTCTCCCTCTCTCTCTGGATGAAGAGCCACGCAGCCACCAGGACCAGGAGCAGTAAGCAGAGGAAGACCAGGACAAGGGCAGCTATGCCCACTGGGAGCCCCACTGTAGAGAGATAAGCACCAGGAGCAGAGCTTCATCATCCTTATCATCATTACAATCATCACTGTCATCATCATCATCATCAACATCATCATTACAATCATCATCACTACAACCGTCATCATGTAAATATCCATCATCATCATCCTCATCATCGACATCATCATTACAATCATCATCCTCATTATTACAATCATCATCATCATCATCATCATCATGAACATAATCATTGCAATTATCACCATCATAATCATCACTACAATCATTGTCATCATCACCATTATCATCATCATCTTGCTGTTCCTCTTTATCTTTTTACCTGGCAAAGGGATGATGTCCACCTGGTGAGAGTCACTGTGGTCTATTTGTGTGAGGCCCAGGGTGGAGGTTTCAGCTCGGCACAGATACTCCCCACTGTCCGCTGTCCTCCCCAGACTCAGCTCCTGCTCCTGCCCCACCTCCACCAGCCGAAGCCCCACCCCGGCCAGCCTGTACCAGCTCCAGCTCACGGGGGAGGGGCCGGAGGAGGTCACGCACTTCAAGGTCACGAGGCCACTCCCCTCAATCACCACTAAACCCTGGAAGCCCACGACCACCAACGATGCAGAGAGCCGCTCTGTGGTGACAGGAAGTGGTCATCACCAAAGGAGGAAATGACATCATCGGAAAAAAACCCAGATGCACACACACACACACACACACCCACACACACACACACGTCCAAGGCAGAGATGGTTGAGACTCATCATAAGTAGAGAAATCTGTGATGTACATACCGACCACCGTCAGATCAGTGGAAAACACCGAACTCCAGGGGACAATTCCAATCTCAGAAACTGTGCAGTTGTAGTGCCCAGAGTCCTCCGGCATGGCAGTCTTCACGGGCAGGGTCTGATTGGATCCAATGGTGCTGTCCAGGCCTGATGACCAGTTACGGAAGCTCCAGCGATAGATCAAAGAATAATTGGATTGTAAGGATGGACAGGACATTTGTACAGGGTCCCCCTCCAGCATTACAGGCGCCCCGCTTTCAAAGAGCACGGAGGAAGGCAGGCTTGTCGGCTCGACTGCGAACCCACCTATGGGCCAGAATCACAGTGCTGGTCAGTGTGGTAGTGTCAGAAAATCTTGCGGCTTATGACATGGCTTGTGATGCGGTAAAAGTCTTGCTGGCTTGTGACTGGCTGGTTTGTGATGCACTAAAAGCCTAGCTGGCTTGTGACTGGCTGGTTTGTGATGCACTAAAAGTCTAGCTGGCTTGTGACTGGCTGGTTTGTGATGCACTAAAAGTCTTGCTGGCTTATGACCCGCTAAAGTCTAGCTGGCAAAATGCATTCACTGAAATTGGCCAAGTGACAAAGATGTTGAAGATTTGTTCTGAAAGATATGCTACCGATCCAACTGTGTCCGTGAGAATTAACAGGCTAACTAGGTAGAACGTGTCTTTTAGTTTAAAATGATGGGATGATATCACAGGACTGCTGGAAACAGTAAATCGAACTATGATTAGCTGCTGTACAGTCATTCACGGACAACAAGCTGACAATGCAATATTGCTAAAATGCGTAACGTAAACTCACCGTGTTCCGAACACCAAGTTAGCTCACCATGTGCCAAACAGTGCAACTTCCATTACAAACAAACAAACAAACAAATTACTTCCAGATCAGCTTTGGTCTAATTCCTTCCTGTTTCATAAAAACACTGTAACACTGCGGTGGGGAAGCTGTTGCTAACGAGACACTATGAACCGATGCAGGCGAATGCCGCTCAGCCTGCATGACAGAGTGAATAACTAGGCGTTCGGACCATCGTGAGCTAACACGGTCTTCCGAACACACGGACGTTGTGCAGTTATTTGCCGCGTTCTCTACACATACCGGTCCAATTCACATCAATCAGAGTGTTTAGTGTTTGGGATAGTCAATAAGCAAGCAACCATAATCATAAAGCGCATTCCTCGGGAGAAAACCTACCACTGTACGGACGATAACTTCTGGTGGAAGCAGCCGCTTCCCCGTGTTCCCGAACAGAATGTCCATGTCATGCATATACAAATAGCCCACAGTACCCCTGCAAATTCCGCTTATTCAGTCTAGCCTTTAATAAAAATGCTATACAGAATGGAGCAAACTATTTCATAATCTGGCTGCAGAAACCAGAAAGCTGTGATCAAATTGAGGAATTGAAAGCACATTGAGCTATATTTTGTGTCTGTATAAATAAAGCTAAGAATTACTATCTAAAAACGCTGCCTTTCACGCCTCCCACTTAAAGATCATGCCGATATTATGCAGGTTGTTGACTCCCCGTGACCTATGTCCTGCCCGCAATCTCTCCAGACCCTCCAAAGCAGTGACTAGTGGGCCAGTTTTTATACCTAGGTCACTTCTAGGTGAGGACCTGAGACAACAAAAACATGATGCTGACTGAGGCTGATTTCACAGAGCCACTTCTGTCATACCTTAACAAGCTATATCTCCGAAATGAATTGGCCAATCCCGACAAGTGATACCAAATTTAAAAAAGAAAAATGAGATCTGCGCTAAGGTATGCCATTTACCGTGCAGCATCACAAATGTATCGCTGGCTTGTGACATGGTGAGTCTGGTTTGTGATGCAGTAAAACTCTTGCCGTTTTCATACACGGTAAAAGCCTTGCTGGCTTATGACAGGCTATAAGTCTAGCTGTCTTGTGACGTGTTAAAAGTCTCGCTGGCTTGTGACATGCTAAAAATCTATCTGGTTAGCGTTTAAAGACGTGCATTATTAGCCTGGCACAACATAAAAAGGAACAAAATGTTACATTTCTGTGAAACACAGTACAGTTCAGACTGTATCTATAGGAAGTCTTAAAGAGAGAGTGTATGTGTGTGTGTGTGTGTAAGCCCTTATTGTAGTGTGGCATCTAGCTGACTCTCTGTTTGACAGGTAATACAGGTAATGCAGATGTTCCACAGCCTTACTGAAAGTGAGTGCAGGTGTAATCATCACCATCATCATCATCATCATCATCATCATCACCAGGGGCGACATCATCACCTTGAGCGTACCTGCAAATAAAGAACACAGGGAAGAGAGAACGCACCATTCAGCCCATCGTCAGGGATCCGCAGTTAAACCTGGACCACACCTGTTTTTCTGACCTGGACTGTACCTGCCGATGCTCCCTCCTCACTCTCTCCTGTGGGGGGGGGGGGACAGACCTCTTTATTGGGAGGAAGTGTGAAATGGGTGGACACGACTGACAGGCAGGCACTGCCCTCTTCCCTGAGTCCTCACACACTATAGACGTTATTGTCACGCCCCTCTGCTGCATTTTAACATTTTCCCCTTATGCCTTCCAACAGGTTGATTGGTGGGCGTCAGCAGGCCGCTGTTTGCGTTGGGGCCATATTAGGACACCTGAAAACGGCTGATTTATGAAATTGAATTTTATTTTATTTTATTTAAGCTCATACCTTATTTTTTGTACTTGTATGTTTACCTGCCAGTTCAAAGAAAAACTGTGAAAAAAACAAACTAAGTTGAAAGGACATTCTCCGGAACAGCACCCCCTTTAGGGCACGGCAGTCACTGCACTCAGGAGTGCACACCACTTATACTATATTTAAACAAAGATCTGCCTGAAATTTAGTATGAGTAGTATGCTAGTAGGCTAGGTTTCGAACACAGCCATCGGCTTTCTTGTTAGTCTAAATACAGTCCTGTTTTAAATGGTGAAATAAGAAGGAGCAGTGTATTTCTCTGAATGTGCGACAAGATACGTCAAGCAACTCTTCTGAATTACACCAGGTCCAGCTGGAGCCACATTGTGCATTCTTGTTTCTAGGGGTGAGATTACGTGACCTTATTCTATCAAATGGATTTTCATTTCTTGATTCTGGATCCTTCTCTCTCTTCACCGAACGAGCATCGTCGCCATCATCATCATCATCATCATCATCATCATCACCAACATAATCATCATCATCATCATCATTATCACATTAATGCACTAAACATGTGGGGACACAGTTGATAACCCCACCAACACCAGCTCACAGCATTACGGTTGAGGTCGCTTTTAAAATGAAGAAGTCTGTTCTACTGTTAGCGGGAAGGGAGACACAAACAGGAACCGATACCTGGATACTTCCTCACCTGAGCACAGCCTGTCACAGGAGAAGCCAGAGGCACATCTACGTCTCTGACAGCTCAATTTCTAATCTATGAGGCCGTATACAACAGGTGTTAATCTAAAGCAGAGTCTCCAAGTATATGTGGTTTCCCACATGTGCAAAAGGTTTTACAAAAACATACAGGAAACATATATGGGGTATACATAAAATATAAAATATCTGCTATAGAACTTTCATATATAATTATTACATTAATTCGCTTCTTTTTTTTTAAAACATATAAGACGCTATCTACAAAAAGGCTGTCACAAAAATAGGACTTGTTTAAACATTGTGCATGTTGTGTTTAATCAGCAGCCAAACCAAGGCCTTTGCGAACAAGGTGAACGGCGCTACTGTAAGTGCTTTCAGACAATAAATGACTTCGAATCCCTGATGATGATGAAACTCCGCGAAAGCCAGCGGGGACTTCAGCTCTCCCCGTCCCGTGCACCCGATTCGCCTTGCCACCTTGCGGTGCCACGATCAGAATGCTTTAGGAAGCAGACAATGGGGCGGAACTAAAGTGCAATGACAGTAATGTCAATGCAATGTCAGAAATAATAATAGTTCCGTGGTGTAATGTAATTGAGTCATTGCAGTCTGAGTTTAGGCCAAACCCTAGCACAGAGATTAATTTGTACTAATTCTGCATTTATACATTTTTATTTTATTTTAACTTATTATTTATCCGACCTCGTTTGTTTTTGCGTCTGTTTGCCCCAAGTTTTATCTCGATTTTAGTTCTGTCCTTTGCTTTTTTTTTCTTTGTATCTTTCAATCAGCCTGTTTGCACCCGTTATAGGACATGTGCTTTGTAAATAAAGTTTGATTGATTGATTGATTCAATTGTCTTAACAAATCAAACAATGTTTAGCAAAGTAAAATGATTGGTTGAAACCAACAGCAGCGTCTCCGCCCTCCGCTGTCTGGCGCCACAAGCTTGACTCTGCGTTCTCTGTCTTAAAAGTACTAAGTTATTTAATTTATGTCGACGTTATAAACAGACAGTGACCAACTAGTGTTTTTTGACGAATGGTAGGCTTGCTCTACAGTAAATGCAGTGACCGCATATATGGCCTTTTTTCCAAATATGATATTTCTCGATATAGCTAATTGTTCCGCCGAGCTAACACGTTTTAACACTTGTTTCACGAAGCGGGATTGCTGAGTTAGCTTGCTAACGGCACCGGAGTGCCGGGTTTCACTCACTGAAGCTAACTGAAATGCCCCACACTTCACGGTAAGAATTAATTGTTGGACAGCGCTTCGATTCAAGGATTCGCGGTTAGAAGACATTTTACCACAATATTCCAACAGAACCGAAAAGAGTATGTTAGCATTATGCTCTCTCTGGCCTAGCGTTTTCTATGATCTCATTAGCCAAACTAACGGCTAACGGCTGAACATTTTCTATATTTTGCTGAATTATGAGTTTTGAACCAATGCAAGTTGCCGTTACATACCATTTGAGTATAATGTCAAAGAACCTTTGTAAATAGCCGTCTGCTGGTGTTGGCTCGCTCGTGCACAAGTTAAATCATTTTAGCTTAACTCCGAGCTTATGAAATAGCCGTTGTGCGAATGACAATGCGCTAATTAACCTAGCTAGCTTAGTAGCTGGGTTAGTGGATGTTGAATTTTTCCATTCCATCCCATTACCCACCGAACGTTAGCTTGGTTGTACAGGTGTCTAGGTAGCGATATCCTGTTGTGTTGTGGAGTTTTTAAAATGAAGGTGGCTTAATGTCATAACGTTGTTGTGTTGTGCAAAGGTCTGTTATAGGTCATTTTTCGCTGAATTATGACTTCAGGGGCCTGTATCACGACGCAAAAGTTATGAAAACGCAGTAAAACGCAGAACATGTCGTTTTACTTCAGTCCATGTTCCAGATTTGGGAGGGTTTCGGGTTTTACTCAGTAAAATTGTCCAAATAACGGGAGAATTCTGGGCCGTGTCGTGCTTTGGGTTGGGATTGCAGTTGAAGTCCACTGCTCAAGGTTCTTTCACTTTGTGCTTTTACAACCGACCACTAGGTGGCGCCTACTCCCCATATATTGTTACTAACATTGTTGTTTCCCTCTGTTCTGGGGAATAGGGTGTGTTGGAGTATTTTTTATATAGTCTATGGTTGGAGTACGGTCTGGGGTTCGGATACATGCACTCTCTCTGGGTGTGTGTGTGCGTGCGTGTTTATATTTACAAAGAAAAGTGCCTACTTTAAAGGCTAATTTGAATGAGCACTTTTAACAACTTATTATTTCTTGATAATTAATATTTCACTGTGTGTGTGTGTATATATATATATATATATATATATATATATATGTATTAGTTGAAATACGTTTTCCCAACAAAATGATATGTTTTAAAAAACGAAGGATTTTAGCGCGTGCAGACAGATTCTTGGATGACAATAATTGCCACAAATCTGGTAACATCCGGGTAGGAGCTGCCAGCGATTCTTCATTGCTTTTAATAGCTTCTGCTGCTAATTATTTTCAGTCTATCTGTAACGCTGTAGACCCCTGGGCAACCCCTGCAGCGCTCTAAGGGTTTTAAGAGAAGTGGCTATTTTAGCCGGTCTTCAGAAAACTGAATTCTTATTAACGATGACATGTTGTTTATCAAAAATGTTGGCGTCATCAAAATTTACTGGCATAGCCTACGAGGAGTTTACGTCTATTATCACAGTTTGTTCATTTATTGATTTCTTTATTCTATTTGTCTATTTTGCTTACTCCCGGCGAGGGTCCTGGGGCTCATTTATTTATTTTATTGAATGATTGATTGGTTCTTTCCACACACAGCAGGGCCAGCAGGCTACAAGGGTGAGGGTGGTTGGTGGCTCGTGTGGATGTAATGATGTGTGTGTGTGTGTGCACTCAGTCAGCTCTTTATTTACTGTCACCTTCCTGTCAGCTTTGACCAGTCTGGCCCTTCTCCTCTGACCTCTCTCATTAACAAGGTGTTTCTGTCTGCAGAACTGCTGCTCACTCGATGTTTCATGTGTGAAAATCCCAGGAGATCAGCAGTTTCTGTGATACTCACACCACCCTTTCTGGCACCAACAGTCATTCCACGGTCAAAGACACACATTTCTCCCCCATTCTGACATTTGGTGCTGAACCACGTCTGCATGCTTTTATGCATTTAGTTACTGCCACATGATTGGCTGGTTAAATGTGCCTTAACAAGCTGGTGTACAGGTCTGCTCAATAAAGAAGTGCTCACTGAGTTCATAAGGGCTGTTTTTAAGCCCAGCCCTCATCTGGGATCCTTTACCGCTACCAGACGTGGAGCGCTTTCAGCCCATATGACCTGTATGGCTGGTCCTCGTTAGTATAGTGGTCAGTATCCCCGCCTGTCACGCGGGAGACCGGGGTTCAATTCCCCGACGGGGAGGCCTGTTTTTGCGGAGCCTTTAGCCTAGCGGCTACGGAAGCTTGTGGCTAAGGTGCTTGTAGCCTAGAGGCTAAGAGAATGTTAGCTAGGAATGGTTACAGAGGCACATGTTTCCTCTGCAAGGCTGTGGTTAAGCCTGGCCCTTGTCCGGGATCCCTGTAGCCTAGTGGCTAAAGCGGCTGTAGCCTTGTGGCTAAGGTGCCTGCTGTCTCGCGGCTCAGGTTTCTGTTGCCTTGTGGTTAATCCTGTATGTTTTTAAGCCCGGCCCTTGTGCGGGATCCCTGTAGCCTAGCGGCTGAGCAGCTGTGGTCTGTAGCTTAGCGGCTAAGGAAGCTTGTGACAAAGGTGCTTGTAGCCTAGAGGCTTGCGGAGAAGCCTGGATGTTTCCTCAGCAAGGCTGTGGTTAAGCCTGTATGTTTTTAAGCCTGGCCCTTGTCCGGGATCCCTTTAGTCTAGTGGCTAAGCAACCTGTAGCCGAGCAGCTAAGGTGCCTGTAGCCTTTTGGCTAAGGTACCTGCAGTCTAGCAGCTCAGGTTTCTGTTCTGTGTCCACGGTGAAGCCTGTATGTTTTTAAGCCCAGTGCTCATCCTGGATCCTTTACCGCTATCAGACATGGAGCGCTTTCAGCCCATGTGACCTGTATGGCTCGTCCTCGTTAGTATAGTGGTCAGTATCCCCGCCTGTCACGCGGGAGACCGGGGTTCAATTCCCCGACGGGGAGGCTTCTTTTTGAGCAGCCTGTAGCCTAGCGGCTAAGGAAGCTTGTGGCTAAAGTGCTAGTAGCCTAGAGGCTAAGAGAATGTTTTGTGTGAACTGGGAATGGTTACAGAGACGCATGTTTCCTCCACAAGGCTGTGCTTAAACCTTTGTATTTTTAAGCCCGGCCCTTGTGCGGGATCCCTGTAGCCTAGTGGCTAAGTAGCTCGTAGCCTAGCAGCTAAGGTGCCTGTAGCCTTGTGGCTAAGGTGCCTGCAGTCTAGCGGCTCAGGTTTCTGTTGCCTTGTGGTTAATTCTGTATGTTTTTAAGCCCGGCCCTTGTGCGGGATCCCTGTAGCCTAGTGGCTGAGCAGCTGTGGTCTGTAGCCTAGTGGCTAAGTAGCTCGTAGCCTAGCAGCTAAGGTGCCTGTAGCCTTTTGGCTAAGGTGCCTGCTGTCTAGCGGCTCAGGTTTCTGTTCTGTGTCCACGGTGAAGCCTGTATGTTTTTAAGCCCGGACCTTATCTGGGATCCTTTACTGCTTTCAGTAAAGTGCTTTCAGCCTACGTGACCTGTATGCCGTGTCCTCGTTAGTATAGTGGTCAGTATCCCCGCCTGTCACGCGGGAGACCGGGGTTCAATTCCCCGACGGGGAGGCTCTTTTTGAGCAGCCTGTAGCCTAGCGGCTAAGGAAGCTTGTGGCTAAAGTCCTAGTAGCCTAGGACTCAGGTTTTTGTTCTGTGTCTACAGTGAAGCCTGTATGTTTTTAAGCCTGGACCTTATCTGGGATCCTTTACTGCTACCAGACGTGGAGCGCTTTCAGCCCATGTCGCGTGTGTGCCGTGTCCTCGTTAGTATAGTAGTCAGTATCCCCCTCCTGTCACGCGGGAGACCGGGGTTCAATTCCCCGACGGGGAGGCAGCATTTTGTGGAGCTTGTAGCCTAGTGGTTAAGGTGCTTAATTTGGTCCTGGAAGGTTTGTGGTTCAAGCCCCGGTGTAGCCACGATAAGATCAGTACAGCTTTTGGACCCTTAAGCCCACATTGCTTCAGGTGGGATTGGCCTGCTTTGTCTAATCAACTGTAAATCGCTTTGCATGAAAAGCTATATAAACGCCATTTACCATTTGCCATTTTCATGACCATGAACCAGGCCAGTAAAATGTCCCTTTTTGCGGATCCTGTAGCCTAGCAGCTAAGGAAGCTTGTGGCTAAGGTGCTTGTAGTGTAGCGGCTAAGGAAGCTTGCACATTTGCACAGCATGTGCAGTAAGGTCTTTTGTTGACTGTTTTACGCTGCAAATTGAAACTCGTGTGGGAGGTGAAAGATGAAAGGAATGCCTTTGTGTAGGGGGGGTGAAAGGGGTGAAAAAGGAGGCCTCCCCGTCGGGGAATCGAACCCCGGTCTCCCGCGTGACAGGCGGGGATACTCACCACTATACTAACGAGGAAGTACCGCTCTTAATACTCCCGCACAGAGGAGTATAACGCTCCCTTCCTGGAGAGGCGCACGTGTACGCTGATATGGAGCTGGCTCGCAACTATATCAGACCACGTTGTCACCAAGGATATGGACACAGTCCACAGCATTTCCGTGTAAATGTCAGATCTAATAAGCGATTTGTCAGATTAAATAATGAAGTGCAGTAGCTGGCGTGAAATCCCGCGAAGGGATCTGCCCTTTTAATGCGAGAGAGTTTGCTGTGTGGAATCAAGGATTCGAGAAAACTGTAGAAAAATATGATAATAGAATTGGGAGATAAACGAATGGAATGATGTGTCTCTCTCTTTCTCTCTCTCTCTCTCTCTCTCTCTCTCTCGTCAGTCTCAGTTTAAGTCAGTTGACCTTATTAGCATGACAAAACACTACATACTGTGTTGGCAAAGCATACAGTGTTACAAAAAACATATTTAACACTGAACTGAAAAGCTGGTGGGGGTGGAGGGAAAGCCATTTGTTCGTCTTCTGGTGCTGGTGTGCATGCACACACAGACACACACACACACACACTTACACCCACACACACGCATGCACTCACCCACACAGACATAAACACATATTCACAGGCACACACACGCATGTACACACACACGCTTCCACACACAAGCATGCACACACACAGACACATGCTCACAGACACACACCCATGCACACACCCACACAGACACAAACACACGCGCACACACAGACATAAATACACACACACAAACTTAGACACACACACACACACAAACATAAACACACATACACAGACATAAACACACACACACACACACACAACATGGTTGGGAACAGATGTCGGGAGGGCTCTGATGCCGTGTCTCTCTCTGGAGCAGAGCTGGAGCAAATGAGGGGAGGAGAGTGTGGAGTATAACCTTCAGATTACAGATGGGCTGGGTCAGGCCCCGCACACAGCTACACCATGTACACACAGCCCGGGGGGGTTATCCGCGGAGAGATGGGACAGCAGGGCCAGCTGGTTACGGGGATTAGGGTGAGTGGTGGCTCGTATGGATGTAATGAAGCGTGTGTGTGTGTGTGTGTGTGTGTGTGTGTGTGTGTGTGAATGGGCTGTTTTTAAGCCCTGCCCTATTCCTGGACCGCGAGGAGACTTGGAGCACCGTTAGCACACGCTGCCTATAGCTCTTCCTCGTTAGTATAGTGGTCAGTATCCCCGCCTGTCACGCGGGAGACCGGGGTTCAATTCCCCGACGGGGAGGCTTCTTTTTGCGGAGCCTGTAGCCTAGCGGCTAAGGAAGCTTGTGGCTAAAGTGCTTGTAGCCTAGAGGTTAAGAGGATGTTAGCTGGTAATGCTTACAGAGACACATGTTTCCTCCGCAAGGCTGTGGTTAAGCCTGTATGTTTTTAAGCCTGGCCCTTGTCCGGGATCCCTTTAGCCTCGCGGTAGCGGTTAAGCAGCTTGTAGCCTAGCAGCTAAGGTGCCTGTAGCCTTTTGGCTAAGGTGCCTGCAGTCTAGCGGCTCAGGTTTCTGTTCTGTGCCCACGGTGAAGCCTGTATGTTTTTAAGGGATCCTTTTCCGCTACCAGACGTGGAGTGCTTTCAGCCCATGTGACTTGCGTAGCTCTTCCTCGTTAGTATAGTGGTCAGTATCCCCGCCTGTCACGCGGGAGACCGGGGTTCAATTCCCCGACGGGGAGGCTTCTTTTTCTGTAGCCTAGCGGCTAAGGAAGCTTGTGGCTAAGGTTCTTGTAGCCTAGAGGCTAAGAGGATGTTAGCTGGTAATGCTTACAGAGACACATGTTTCCTCCGCAAGGCTGTGGTTAAGCCTGTATGTTTTTAAGCCTGGCCCTTGTCCGGGAGGCCCCTTTTTGCGGAGCCTGTAGCCTAGCGCCTAAGGAAGCTTGTGGCTAAAGTGCTAGTCGCCTTGCGGCTAAGGTGCATAATGGGGTCCTGGAAGGTTTGTGGATCAAGCCCCGGTGTAGCCACGATAAGATCAGTACAGCTTTCGGACCCTTAAAGCCCACATTGCTCCCGGGGGGATTGGCCTGCTTTGTCTAATCGACTGTAAATCACTTTGGATGAAAAGCTATAATAAACGCAGACCATTTACCATTTGCCATTTTCATGACCATGAACCAGGCCAGTGAAATGTCCTTAAAGCAGCGTCTCAAAAACCCGTTACCACCGAGTGCGTACACCGGCTTCCAGTCCGACCAATCTTTGCATTTTAACTGCCCAAAAGCCCAGATGTATGTGCAACAGTTATTCAGGGGACACATTTCACACTTCATATGCGATGTGTGCAAAACCCACTGCCCGACTTCCAGTGAATAATCGAACTCGTCACACGATCGAGATCCGAGGCCGGAAGGAGAAATCAGTACACGGCCCGGCCCCCGTCGCTGATCTTCAGACCGCGGCTGCCTTAAGTCACAGAGGTCACATGACCGCGGCGCAGGCGAGTCACTCCTGCATTTCTCCGTCTGGGAAATTCCACCGGCCTCCGTTTCGCGTTCTCCTCCTCCTCCTCCTCCTCCTGTCTCCTTGTGCCGTAATCACCATCTTCTCTCTCGTCAGCGGGCCTGGCCGCCGCCTCCTCCTAATGAATTTCTTATCTCCCGAATTGAATGGGCGCCGTGATTAGGTTTAATATGTCTGGAGTTAGCATTAGCATTCTCTTCGTTGGGGAATAAGGAGACGGGAGAGAGGCGGTGGTGGCGAAGGGACGGTGAAAGAGGGGGGAAAAACCTTGTCGTTCCCACCCGGGGATTCCGCGAGCAGGAACAACCGAACCTGCCGCTCGTGAGAGAGGAGGGCTGAGAGAGGAGGAGAAAGAGAGAGGGAATGAGAGAGAGAGAAGTGGGGGAGGAAGGCCCAGCACGAGCTTTGAACAGCGTTCAGTGTCAAATCCTCTCTTGACAAACGCCCAGAACAGACTCCAAAGGCAACTAAAAGCCTAGAATCAGGACTACAAACTGAGAGCTTTCTCACACCTGCACTAAGCAGGCGATTGAATTCACCTGACTAATGAGAAACAGCTGTCCACTTAGTTTTGCTTCCCTAAAATGGGGGGGCTATGTATGAAAAGGGATGTGATTCCTACACGCATCACCCAATATGGCTGTAAATACCCTCAAATTAGAGGTGAGAGTCTGCACTTTCACGGCATATTCACTGTTTTATTTCATATCCAATGTGCTGGAGTACAGAGCCAAAAGAACAGAAATTGTATCACTGTCCAAATACTTATGGCCTGCACTGAAGATTGCACATAGCCCCTCTAGGACTATATGTTTGAGCTGATTTAACAGGGAGGTTTTACTGTATGTGAAACCACTTTTAGAAAATTTAAAAACACATTGCTCCAGTAGGAATTGTCCCCTGCTTAGTCTAAGCAACTGTATTTTTAAAAGCACCTGACAGCTGAATAGCAAATAGTAACTGAGCAGTCATTGTGCTTTGTAGTAGAGGGGGAAGTTCTTTGACTTGGCAGGTTGATTTGTAGTGGCCCTCACTGTTTCCCTCAGCTCAGCCACACACATAACCTGATCGACAATCAAAGTGATCAGATCCTTTGTTGGTTCCTTGTACCCCGAGAGTCGTCTGTGTGATCAGGTCAGAGGTGGAAAGTGCAGGGTCAGAAAGTAAAAGTCCTGCCGTGCGTTTCTTCCACCCATGAACTCATTAGTCACTCATTAGTTCTGCCTGCTGGCTGACGAACTTGGCTAATTAGCAAATCCA
>NC_083760.1:88960238-89007738 GCF_963514075.1 Conger conger | reverse complement strand
CAGGAGCTGTGGCCAGAAGGTCATCGGTGCCTGTCAGGGCGGCAACCCAAGAACCCACTGGTGGACACCAGCGGTGAGGGAGGCCGTCAAGCTGAAGAAGGAGGCCTTTCGGGCTTGGCTGGCCCTGGGGTCCCCTGAAGCAGCAGACAGGTACCGGGCGGCCAGAAGGGCTGTGGCTTCGGCAGTCGCTGAAGCAAAAACCGGGGTATGGGAGGAGTTCGGGGAGGCTATGGAGAAAGACTTTCGGTTGGCCTCCAGGAAGTTCTGGCAAACCATCCGACGACTCAGAAAGGGAAAGCAGGGCTTGTCTCAGGTTGTTTTCAGCAGGGGAGGAGAACTGCTTACCCGGACTGGGGATGTTGTCGAGCCCTTCGTGGAGCTTCTGAGCCCGGAATCTCCACCTTTATCCCTGGCGGAAGTTGCTGAGGTAGTCAAAAAGCTCCTCAGCGGCAAGTTGCCGGGTGTGGTTGAGATTCGCCCTGAGATGCTGAAGGCTCTGGACATTGTTGGGCTGTCTTGGCTGACACGCCTCTTCAGTGTCGCGTGGAGGTCGGGGACAGTACCTGCAGAGTGGCAGACTGGGGTGGTGGTCCCCATTTTCAAGAAGGGGGGCCGGAGGGTGTGCTCCAGTTATCGGGGTATCACACTCCTCAGCCTCCCCGGGAAAGTTTACTCTAAGATGCTGGAAAGGAGGCTCCGACCGACAGTCGAACCTCGGATTCAGGAGGAGCAATGTGGCTTCCGTCCTGGTCGTGGAACAGTGGACCAGCTCTTTACCTTGGCGGGATTGCTGGCGTGGTCATGGGAGTTTGCCCATCCAGTCCACATGTGCTTAGTGGACATGGAGAAGGCTTTCGACCATGTCCCCCGGGGAACCCTGTGGGGGGAACTGCGGGACTATGGGGTACCGGGGCCGTTGTTACGAGCCATCCGGTCCCTGTATAACCAAAGTGAGAGCTGTGTCCGCATCCTCGGCACAAAGTCAAGCACGTTTCCAGTGGGTGTGGGACTCCGCCAAGGTTGCCCCTTGTCACCGGTCCTGTTTGTGATATTCATGGACAGGATCTCAAGGTGCAGCCGAGGTGAGGAGAGTGTCTGGTTTGGTGACCTCAGAATTGCGTCTCTGCTTTTTGCGGATGATGTGGTTCTGCTGGCTTTATCGGACCGTGACCTTCAGCACGCCCTGGAGCGGTTTGCAGCCGAGTGTGAAGCGGCCGGGATGAGAGTCAGCACCTCCAAGTCCGAGGCCATAGTTTTCTGCCAGAAAACGGTGGATGGCTCCCTCCGGGTTGGGAACGAGCCATCGCCCCAAGTGAAGGAGTTCAAGTATCTTGGGGTCTTGTTCACGAGTGAGGGTAGAAGGGAGTGTGAGATCGACAGGTGGATCTGAGCTGAGCTGGAAGGCGAATCTCTTGATTTACCGGTCCATCTACGTCCCAGCCCCCACCTATGGTCACGAGCTTTGGGTAGTCACCGAAAGAACGAGATCACAGATACAAGTGGCCGAAATGAGCTTCCTCCATCGGGTGGCTGGGCTCACCCTTAGAGATAGGGAGAGGAGCTCGGACATCTGGAGGGAGCTCTGAGTAGAGCCGCTGCTCCTTTGTGTAGAAAGGAGCCAATTGAGGTGGCTCGGGCATCTGATCAGGATGCCTCCCGGGCACCTCCCTTTGGAGGTTTTCTGGGCACGTCCAACTGGACGGAGACCCCGAGGTAGACCCAGAACCCGCTGGAGAGATTATATATCTCTCCTGGCCTGGGAACACCTTGGGATCCCCCAGGAGGAGCTGGAATGCGTTGCTGGGGAGAGGGACGCCTGGAATACCCAGCTTAGCCTACTGCCACCGCGACCCGTCTCCGGATAAGCGGGTGAGGATGGATGGATGGATGGATGGATGTACTCCAGAATGTGAGTTAGGAGAGTTGTATTATTAAACCGGGAAGAGCGCAGGATATTTTCAGCTCACGGTAAATATCCGATACAGTGCCTGCAGGGTCCGTGGTGGGGGGGGTGGCTTTCTCCACCTCTTACACTGGCGAAGCGCTGCTAAGACTCAGTGGCTGACATTTACACAGACGCCCGGAAAATGGAAAATAAAAGCAGTGAGAACTTCTCTCTACCCAGTCTTTGCGAGGAAAGAGAAAGCAAACAAGCCATGCTAAAATTATGATTAACACCTCCGAGTGATGTATCACCCTTCTCAGTTGGGCGCTGGGAAATTAAGACGAGAAAAACAACACAAACAATAAGAGGTTCGCTCAGAGGAGCTCCCGCACTGCACGCTGGCTTCTCTCATAAACGAGGGAGATGAATTACTGCCTGGATGAATGAGCAGGGGGCTGTTCAGCGTGGGGGGGGGGGGGGGGGGGGGTTCACCGAGGAGAGAGACCTTTGACCCGCTTGGGGTCAAAGGTTAAACACAAGGGATGCAAGCCTTTAGCCTCATGCTCATAAAGATCTTGTCTGAAGTAAATCTTTTTTTTTTTTTTTCGTTAACCAATATTACTTTATTGGCTGTGTCGCGTGGGATTCGGGACCATACCTGCTTAAACCAGCCTGAGCAGATCAGAATTAATCTTTTTTCAGCACATCTACCTAGCTTTAGCTAGTCATCTGTACCCCAGCTGACCAGCCTGTAGTCAGCTTATCCGCCATTTTGGCCGCCAGCTTGTACTACCAGGTATAACTCTATAACCAGCCTTAACCAGCTGTGACCAGCCTCTAACCAGGTATGACCAGCCTTCACCGGCTATAACCAGCCTGAACCAGCTGTGATCAGCCACTAATCAGCTATGACCACTTAAGAATCCAGCTGGGGTTCACTGGGTTCACTGGGATTTTCAGCAGGGACCTTTATCACTGGTGAGGAGAACACCTGGAGGTGGATGAGAACTTTCACTGTGCAGAAAACAATGCCAATGGCCATTGCCGATGCCTTGCCCAGAGTTGGACACTGAGATAAAAAAGATACAATATTGTTGACAGGATGATATTGTGTGCTGTATTTGGTTATCCGGCAAAACACCGAGGGACATCCCGTCAAGTAAAATCGTGTTTAGGGAGTTAATTCAGTGAACGCACCGTCAAGAAGCCAGTCGGCCAATCATCTTGCTTCTTTCTGAAAGAATGAGCCTGCTTCACTCCTGATTGGTTGGAGACATGCAAAGCCGAGTCTCCCCAAGAGGTTTAGCTTATTAGATTTAATGCAGTTATAAATACTTCATACATTTTTAATGACAGCAGCCTTAAAGCAATGTTAATCTCTGCCCACCCCTCCCTACCACGTTATAATTTGTAATTGGCTATGTAAGCTGCATATTGTAGTTGTATGCTTGTTTTATTAGCTTTGTGCTCGCGTTGTGTTTGCTGAGATGGTTTTAGTGCTACATTCGTTTGTTCGTCTCATTTAGATTAGTCTAAAAGGTCCAGGTCCTTATCTCCGTGGTTACACGTAGCGGTTGGAGCTGTGCTTCCCTCAGCGCCCTCGTACCTGGTCATGGGTCTGTTCGTAGTTGTGCTCCGGATAAGAGCGTCTCACCATTACCATAATGTAATGCAACGTGGTTACGTACACATTATGACACATTCATTATATTATTATTATTATTATTATTATATTATTATTAATAGCATGAATATAATCGCTAAAGTTCCCCGGGGGGAAGTTATTCTATCCCAATTATTTTATGTTAATAAATGAGTGTTCATAAAAAGGAGACGCAGGTGCCTACGATGTGAGGTCTCTAACGTTATCGTAGTCCAGAATGCAAACTATTCTCTGTTGAGATGCTCCTCTCTGTCTGCTAGCAACTTCTACGGCGCTGTCGTAATTAGAGCAGAATCCTTAATAGCGATAACGTAGGAGAACAGCGCTGGCTTCCCCCCCCCCCCCCCCCCGCCGCAGCGCTAGTAATTGCGTTGTTCTGTCACTTGAGTGTGTGAGCGGAGCAGAATCTGGGTCGCCGGTGTTTCCGGGCTCCGGGCTCCGTTTCCCGCCGAAATCAAAAGCGACTGACGGAGCGCACTTCTCTCTGGGCCCGCCGCGGGCTCCAGCAGCCCCCCCCCCCCCCCCCCCCCCCCCGGCCCGAATGGGAAAAAACATCGGAAAACATTCGCTAAACTAGGCGGTCCACTGCGGTAATCGTACGTGCGCTAACCGAACGGGTTAACGGGTATGCCATTGTTTCTGGGGTGTTTTTTTGTTTTTTTTGTTGCAATCATCGCAACGTGCTTCCTGAAGATTGTGGATCCTGATGGTGGTGAGGCAGCAGAATTATGGGGTCACATACACGGACAGGGTTGTTTTATTTTGAGTCACGGAGTCACGGCCCCTCTCAGAAGCTCTGCCAGCCCCTCAGCGCTTTCAGTTCCTCCCTAATCTCCTGTCTCCCTATTTATAACCCAGACTTAAAGACTCGCTGTTTTTCCCCTCTGCTTTTTAATACCCAGAAATCAAAAACCGCGCAGGATTATTTATGAGAGGATGACTGGTCTGGTCTCAGTCCGGCCCCTCTGCTTTCCGTGTAGTTGTCGGGCGAAAGCTGGAATTGTTTCGGTAATCTCTATTTAAATACACAAATCCGCCGCTGCGATCCCATCACGTGTAATGCTGCACAGAGACCAGGGCTTCCAGCAGATGCCAGGAGAGCAGGCCCACCATCAGTGTACACACACACACGCGCGCACAAACACGCACACAGACACACACTCGCACACACACACACACACAGACACACAAACACAAGCATGCACACGCACACACGGACACGCTCTCTCTCTCACGCACACACACACACACACACACACACACACACATACATACACACACACACAGACATGCATACACACATACACACACATACACATACACACACACACAGACATGCATACACACATACACACATGCACACACACACACGTACTCGCACATACACATACACACACGTGCACACACAACACACACGCACACACAACATACACACGCAGGCACACACACACACATACACATATATACAGTAAATGCACACCTGCACACACACATGTACACGCGGCCATCCCCAATATTCATTCACATAGCTAGACAACCACATACACACACTCACTCCCATTCACACACACAAACACAAGCATGCGCACATACACACGGACAACTCGCTGTCACACACATACACACACACACACACACACACACACACACATACTGTATCTCACCTAGTCACTCTTTTTATCACTCACACCCACCACACCAGTTGGCCGGGCCTAATGATCTCTGTGGCTGTTAAACCAGACTGACAGAGGCGTCTGGTTCTCAGAGACCCCCCCCTCTCCACCCCCACTGAGGGTTTGCTCAGCTCACAGTGAAATACCAGGGCAGGTCATTTATTCAAGTCATTTACACAATCTCACCCATAGGGGGAGCCTCTGGCCTGCTCTTCAGCGATGTGCAGTTTCTCTCAGTGCTGGAAACAATTTCTGAGGAGTGTTTTGTTCTTATTGAAACATGGTTCATTACTTTATTTTTCATTTATTTTCCTTTTTTGTTGTTGTTAAACCACTCATGGAGTCAGGTGATGCGATATAAATTAATCCTGAAAATACCTAACCCTAATCATAATCCTAACCCTAACCCTAATCCTAACTCTGCTGGGGTCCTCACTCCTGGTCCTGGAGAGCCGCAGGGTGTGCTGGGGTCCTCTCTCCTGGTCCTGGAGAGCCGCAGGGTGTGCTGGGGTCCTCACTCCTGGTCCTGGAGAGCCGCAGGGTGTGCTGGGGTCCTCACTCCTGGTGCTGGAGAGCCACAGGGTGTGCTGGGGTCCTCACTCCTGGTCCTGGAGAGCCGCAGGGTGTGCTGGGGTCCTCACTCCTGGTCCTGGAGAGCCGCAGGGTGAGCCTGTAAGCCCTGTGGCTCTCCAGGACCAGGAGTGAGGACCACTCTACTCCGCTGAACAGGCGACGTGCCTGGGATGGGACAGGGGTCGCGGCTACCGCAGAGGTCCTCAGATCTGGCCCTGGTTTTCTTTCGCCCCGAGTTGATTAACTGAGCCGGCCAGACGGTCTTCACGCCCGACTCCCAGGTGGAAGGAAGGCAGGAGGCCCGTGATTTCAGTCACGGCGCTGTGCAGCCCGACGTGATTCGGGTTAACCAGGCCTTCTGCAGGCCGAACACGGGTGCCCGGATACGAGCGCACGCCTTCATTTCACGCTCAAGCGGACAGAAAATGAAATCTCAGCGATGCCACCTGGCCCTTATCCCCAACACCCCCGGAAATTATCCGCAAAATGAAATATTACCCTTCCGGAAAAAAAACCGAAAAAAAAAAACCTAGTTGGTTTTCACATTTTTTTTATTAATGAGTTTTTATGGATTTGTGTTTGTTTGTTTACCAGCATTATTGTGTTTGTAATACTGTTTAATTACTTGTGGGGGAAAAAAGTAATTGAAAACACCATCTTGAAAATTAACTGTTCATTATACTGTTTTTTTTTTTGTCAATTGTGATTAATTTTTTTGGATTTTCAGTTTTTCAGATAATTTAAAAGTGGATATTATCTGAGGGAATTATACAGTGAAATATTCAGTGTTCATTTAATTGGAACAGAGCCTGTATGAAAGGGATCAATAATGAAATGTACACAGAGTTGATTCACTACTGATTTTTATGTGTGTGTTTCCACATCTGTACACAAGACTAAGACTTGCTCTCCATATATCTTACCTATCTCCCTCTATCTCCTCCCTCTCTCACTCAATTTCTCTTTCTCTTACTCATCTACTTTTCTCTCCGTCTTTCCCTCTCACTCCCTCTCTCCTTGTTTGTCCTGCTCTCTCTATCCTTTCTCTCTGAATTTAAATTAGTTATTTAGCTGACACTTTTATCCAAAGTGACTGACAGTTGATTAGACTAAGCAGTGGGGCAGTGTGTGAGTAACGGTCCCAACAGCTCTGCGAATATTATCGTGGCTGCACCGGGGCAACAACCTTCCGGGTTCCAGTCATGCACCTTAGCCAGTAGCTACAGACTATTTCTCCCCGTCTCTCCAGTCCTCTCTCTCACTCTTTCTCTTCCTCCCTCTCCTCTACTGATCCCCCTGTTTTCTCTCTCTGTCTTCCCTGTCTGTGCATGGCCTGCAGGGTTTTGGCTGGGTTCCACCCAGTGGCCTGGGTCCTTAATTGCGGTGGTGAGAGACAGCTCGATTGATTATTAGCACCTGTTATTCCCCCGCTGGAGTGTTTGGGAGGGTGTGTGTACCTGATAGGATGGGGGTGGGGGGGGGGGGGGGGGGGGGGGAGGTGAGGTAAGTGTAAATGTGTACAAAATGGAATGACTAATATATGAGTCTAGATGATGCTTTTAGACCAGATTCCATGTGGGCCTTTTTTGTGAATCAATCAAATACTTTTTTGTTTGCATGAGTGAGTGTGTGTGTGTGTGTGTCACAGAAAGAGTATGTGTCTCAGATCTCAGAGAGGGAGTGTGTATCTGTGTGTATGTGTGAGACATTTATGTGTTTATGTGTTGCTGAGAGTGTATCTATTTGTGCGTGTGCTTGTGTGTGTGTGTGTGTGTGTGTGTGTGTGTGTGTATATGTGTGTCTGTGTGTCTGTGTGTGGGGGGGACAGTGTGTGTGTGTGTGTGTCTGTGTGTGAGAGAGAGAGAGAGAGAGAGAGAGAGGTAGAGTATTTGTGTGTCTCAGAGAGTGTGTCTCTTCGTGTGTCTTCCCTGCCTATCTTACAGTTTTTGAGTGACTGCTGTTTGCAGGCATGGGGTCGTGGTGTCAGCACGTTTCACTTTCAAACGGCGAGTGATGCTAAGTTGCGCTGATTGACTGGCCGCTTGTTTGTCTTGAGTACCTCCCTCAAAAAGGGAAAGAAAGATACTAGATACTTGTTGTTGCTTCCTTGTGTTTGTCAGAAAGCCGGTGTGAAATTCAAGGGTTGGTTTTATTTTTCCTCGCCAGCGTGATCCTGAGGAGTTCAGTGATAAGCGAAACGGAAACGGCGAAAGCCACTTGTGATGAAAGGACTGACGGCACGTGTTATGACGCTCCCGTACTCAGGCGCGTTAAGTGATTTTTAGAGTTTTCGTCGCCGCGCGCTCATTGTTTTGCCCTGTCAGTCATGTGGGATTATTGTGCTGTTAAACCAGGCCAGTCTCACCGCTAAACATCCCCCCCCCCCGCTGTTTTAGCATGGGGGAGGGGAGGCTGGCAGGCGCTGTCTCCCGAAACTCATTTCAGACAAGGCAGTGTTTTTCACTGGAACGCATTGGCTGTCCTGGAGGCTGGCGGCTAAGGAGCTTGTAGCCTAGCAGCTAAGGTGCCTCTAGCTTAGTGGCTAAGGTGCTTGTAGCCTAGCGGCTAAAGTTCCTATAGCCTAGTGGCTAAGAGAATGTTTTGTGGTAGCTGAGACACATGGTTAGAGAGACACGTTTCCTCTGCAAGGCTGTGGTTAAGCCTATAGGTTTTTAAGCCCAGCCCTCAACTGGGATCCTTTACCGCTACCAGACGTGGAGCGCTTTCAGCCCATGTGACCTGTATGGCTGGTCCTCGTTAGTATAGTGGTCAGTATCCCCGCCTGTCACGCGGGAGACCGGGGTTCAATTCCCCGACGGGGAGGCCTTCTTTTGGGAAGCCCTTAGCCTAGCGCCTAAAGAAGCTTGTGGCTAAGGTTCTTGTAGCCTAGAGGCTAAGAGAATGTTAGCTAGGAATGGTTACAGAGGCACATGTTCCCTCTACAAGGCTGTGGTTAAGCCTGTATGATTTTTAAGCCCGGCCCTTGTCCGGGATCCCTGTAGCCTAGCGGTTAAGCAGCTTGTAGCCTAGCAGCTAAGGTGCCTGTAGCCTTTTGGCTAAGGTACCTGCAGTCTAGCAGCTCAGGTTTCTGTTCTGTGTCCGCGGTGAAGCCTGTATGTTTTTAAGCCCAGTGCTCATCCTGGATCCTTTACCGCTACCAGACATGGAGCGCTTTCAGCCCATGTGACCTGTATGGCTGGTCCTCGTTAGTATAGTGGTCAGTATCCCCGCCTGTCACGCGGGAGACCGGGGTTCAATTCCCCGACGGGGAGGCCTCCTTTTGGGAAGCCCTTAGCCTAGCGCCTAAGGAAGCTTGTGGCTAAGGTTCTTGTAGCCTCGAGGCTAAGAGAATGTTAGCTAGGAATGGTTACAGAGGCACATGTTTCCTCTGCAAGGCTGTGGTTAAGCCTGTATGATTTTTAAGCCCGGCCCTTGTCCGGGATCCCTGTAGCCTAGTGGCTAAAGCGGCTGTAGCCTTGTGGCTAAGGTGCCTGCTGTCTCGCGGCTCAGGTTTCTGTTGCTTTGTGGTTAATTCTGTATGTTTTTAAGCCTGGCCCTTGTGCAGGATCCCTGTAGACTAGCGGCTGAACAGCTGTGGTCTGTAGCCTAGCGGCTAAGGAAGCTTGTGACAAAGGTGCTTGTAGCCTAGAGGCTTGCGGAGAAGCCTGGATGTTTCCTCAGCAAGGCTGTGGTTAAGCCTGTATGTTTTTAAGCCTGGCCCTTGTCCGGGATCCCTTTAGTCTAGTGGCTAAGCAACCTGTAGCCGAGCAGCTAAGGTGCCTGTAGCCTTTTGGCTAAGGTACCTGCAGTCTAGCAGCTCACGTTTCTGTTCTGTGTCCACCGTGAAGCCTGTATGTTTTTAAGCCCAGTGCTCATCCTGGATCCTTTACCGCTACCAGACGTGGAGCGCTTTCAGCCCATGTGACCTGTATGGCTGGTCCTCGTCAGTATAGTGGTCAGTATCCCCGCCTGTCACGCGGGAGACCGGGGTTCAATTCCCCGACGGTGAGGTCTCCTTTTGGGAAGCCCTTAGCCTAGCGCCTAAGGAAGCTTGTGGCTCAGGTTCTTGTAGCCTAGAGGTTAAGAGAATGTTAGCAAGGAATGGTTACAGAGGCACATGTTTCCTCTGCAAGGCTGTGGTTAAGCCTGTATGATTTTTAAGCCCGGCCCTTGTCCGGGATCCCTGTAGCCTAGTGGCTAAAGCGGCTGTAGCCTTGTGGCTAAGGTGCCTGCAGTCTCGCGGCTCAGGTTTCTGTTGCTTTGTGGTTAATTCTGTATGTTTTTAAGCCCGGCCCTTGTGCGGGATCCATGTAGCCTAGCGGCTGAGCAGCTGTGGTCTGTAGCCTAGCGGCTAAGGAAGCTTGTGACAAAGGTGCTTGTAGCCTAGAGGCTTGCGGAGAAGCCTGGATGTTTCCTCAGCAAGGCTGTGGTTAAGCCTGTATGTTTTTAAGCCTGGCCCTTGTCCGAGATCTCTTTAGTCTAGTGGCTATGCAACCTGTAGCCTAGCAGCTAAGGTGCCTGTAGCCTTTTGGCTAAGGTACCTGCAGTCTAGCAGCTCAGGTTTCTGTTCTGTGTCCACGGTGAAGCCTGTATGTTTTTAAGCCCAGTGCTCATCCTGGATCCTTTACCGCTACCAGACGTGGAGCGCTTTCAGCCCATGTGACCTGTATGGCTGGTCCTCGTTAGTATAGTGGTCAGTATCCCCGCCTGTCACGCGGGAGACCGGGGTTCAATTCCCCGACGGGGAGGTCTAGTTTTGGGGAGCCCTTAGCCTAGCACCTAAGGAAGCTTGTGTCTCAGGTGCTTGTAGCCTAGAGCCTAAGAGAATGTTAGCTAGGAATGGTAACAGAGGCACATGTTTCCTCTGCCAGGCTGTGGTTAAGCCTGTATGATTTTTAAGCCCGGCCCTTGTCCGGGATCCCTGTAGCCTAGCGGTTAAGCAGCTTGTAGCCTAGCAGCTAAGGTGCCTGTAGCCTTTTGGCTAAGGTGCCTGCAGTCTAGCAGCTCAGGTTTCTGTTCTGTGTCCACGGTGAAGCCTGTATGTTTTCACGCCCAGTGCTCATCCTGGATCCTTTACCGCTACCAGACGTGGAGCGCTTTCAGCCCATGTGACCTGTATGGCTGGTCCTCGTTAGTATAGTGGTCAGTATCCCCGCCTGTCACGCGGGAGACCGGGGTTCAATTCCCCGACGGGGAGGCTTCCTTTTGCGGAGCCCTTAGCCTAGCACCTAAGGAAGCTTGTGTCTCAGGTGCTTGTAGCCTTGAGCCTAAGAGAATGTTAGCTAGGAATGGTTACAGAGGCACATGTTTCCTCTGCAAGGCTGTGGTTAAGCCTGTATGATTTTTAAGCCCGGCCCTTGTCCGGGATCCCTGTAGCCTAGTGGCTAAAGCGGCTGTAGCCTTGTGGCTAAGGTGCCTGCTGTCTCGCGGCTCAGGTTTCTGTTGCTTTGTGGTTAATTCTGTATGTTTTTAAGCCCGGCCCTTGTGCAGGATCCCTGTAGCCTAGCGGCTGAGCAGCTGTGGTCTGTAGCCTAGCGGCTAAGGAAGCTTGTGACAAAGGTGCTTGTAGCCTAGAGGCTTGCGGAGAAGCCTGGATGTTTCCTCAGCAGGGCTGTGGTTAAGCCTGTATGTTTTTAAGCCTGGCCCTTGTCCGGGATCCCTTTAGTCTAGTGGCTAAGCAACCTGTAGCCGAGCAGCTATGGTGCCTGTAGCCTTTTGGCTAAGGTACCTGCAGTCTAGCAGCTCAGGTTTCTGTTCTGTGTCCAGGGTGAAGCCTGTATGTTTTTAAGCCCAGTGCTCATCCTGGATCCTTTACCGCTACCAGACGTGGAGCGCTTTCAGCCCATGTGACCTGTATGGCTGGTCCTCGTTAGTATAGTGGTCAGTATCCCCGCCTGTCACGCGGGAGACCGGGGTTCAATTCCCTGACGGGGAGGCCTCCTTTTGGGAAGCCCTTAGCCTAGCGCCTAAGGAAGCTTGTGTCTCAGGTGCTTGTAGCCTAGAGCCTAAGAGAATGTTAGCTAGGAATGGTTACAGAGGCACATGTTTCCTCTCCAAGGCTGTGGTTAAGCCTGTATGATTTTAAGCCCGGCCCTTGTCCGGGATCCCTGTAGCCTAGTGGCTAAAGCGGCTGTAGCCTTGTGGCTAAGGTGCCTGCTGTCTCGCGGCTCAGGTTTCTGTTGCCTTGTGGTTAATTCTGTATGTTTTTAAGCCCGGCCCTTGTGCGGGATCCATGTAGCCTAGCGGCTGAGCAGTTGTGGTCTGTAGCCTAGCGGCTAAGGAAGCTTGTGACAAAGGTGCTTGTAGCCTAGAGGCTTGCGGAGAAGCCTGGATGTTTCCTCAGCAAGGCTGTGGTTAAGCTTGTATGTTTTTAAGCCTGGCCCTTGTCCGGGATCCCTTTAGTCTAGTGGCTAAGCAGCTTGTAGCCTAGCAGCTAAGGTGCCTGTAGCCTTTTGGCTAAGGTACCTGCAGTCTCGCAGCTCAGGTTTCTGTTCTGTGTCCACGGTGAAGCCTGTATGTTTTCACGCCCAGTGCTCATCCTGGATCCTTTACCGCTACCAGACGTGGAGCGCTTTCAGCCCATGTGACCTGTATGGCTGGTCCTCGTTAGTATAGTGGTCAGTATCCCCGCCTGTCACGCGGGAGACCGGGGTTCAATTCCCCGACGGGGAGGCATGCTTTTGCGGAGCCCTAAGCCTATCACCAAAGGAAGCTTGTGTCTCAGGTGCTTGTAGCCTAGAGCCTAAGAGAATGTTTGCTAGGAATGGTTACAGAGGCACATGTTTCCTCTGCAAGGCTGTGGTTAAGCCTGTATGATTTTTAAGCCCGGCCCTTGTCCGGGATCCCTGTAGCCTAGTGGCTAAAGCGGCTGTAGCCTTGTGGCTAAGGTGCCTGCTGTCTCGCTGCTCAGGTTTCTGTTGCCTTCTGGTTAATTCTGTATGTTTTTAAGCCCGGCCCTTGTGCGGGATCCCTGTAGCCTAGTGGCTAAGCAACCTGTAGCCTAGCAGCTAAGGTGCCTTTAGCCTTTTGGCTAAGGTACCTGCAGTCTAGCAGCTCACGTTTCTGTTCTGTGTCCACCGTGAAGCCTGTATGTTTTTAAGCCCAGTGCTCATCCTGGATCCTTTACCGCTACCAGACGTGGAGCGCTTTCAGCCCATGTGACCTGTATGGCTGGTTCTCGTTAGTATAGTGGTCGGTATCCCCGCCTGTCACGCGGGAGACCGGGGTTCAATTCCCCGACGGGGAGGCCTCCTTTTGGGAAGCCCTTAGCCTAGCGCCTAAGGAAGCTTGTGTCTCAGGTGCTTGTAGCCTAGAGCCTAAGAGAATGTTAGCTAGGAATGGTTACAGAGGCACATGTTTCCTCTGCAAGGCTGTGGTTAAGCCTGTATGATTTTTAAGCCCGGCCCTTGTCCGGGATCCCTGTAGCCTAGTGGCTAAAGCGGCTGTAGCCTTGTGGCTAAGGTGCCTGCAGTCTCGCGGCTCAGGTTTCTGTTGCTTTGTGGTTAATTCTGTATGTTTTTAAGCCCGGCCCTTGTGCGGGATCCATGTAGCCTAGCGGCTGAGCAGCTGTGGTCTGTAGCCTAGCGGCTAAGGAAGCTTGTGACAAAGGTGCTTGTAGCCTAGAGGCTTGCGGAGAAGCCTGGATGTTTCCTCAGCAAGGCTGTGGTTAAGCCTGTATGTTTTTAAGCCTGGCCCTTGTCCGAGATCCCTTTAGTCTAGTGGCTAAGCAACCTGTAGCCTAGCAGCTAAGGTGCCTGTAGCCTTTTGGCTAAGGTACCTGCAGTCTAGCAGCTCAGGTTTCTGTTCTGTGTCCACGGTGAAGCCTGTATGTTTTTAAGCCCAGTGCTCATCCTGGATCCTTTACCGCTACCAGACGTGGAGCGCTTTCAGCCCATGTGACCTGTATGGCTGGTCCTCGTTAGTATAGTGGTCAGTATCCCCGCCTGTCACGCGGGAGACCGGGGTTCAATTCCCCGACGGGGAGGCTTCCTTTTGCGGAGCCCTTACCCTAGCACCTAAGGAAGCTTGTGTCTCAGGTGCTTGTAGCCTAGAGCCTAAGAGAATGTTAGCTAGGAATGGTTACAGAGGCACATGTTTCCTCTGCAAGGCTGTGGTTAAGCCTGTATGATTTTTAAGCCCGGCCCTTGTCCAGGATCCCTGTAGCCTAGTGGCTAAAGCGGCTGTAGCCTTGTGGCTAAGATGCCTGCTGTCTCGCGGCTCAGGTTTCTGTTGCCTTGTGGTTAATTCTGTATGTTTTTAAGCCCGGCCCTTGTGCGGGATCCATGTAGCCTAGCGGCTGAGCAGTTGTGGTCTGTAGCCTAGCGGCTAAGGAAGCTTGTGACAAAGGTGCTTGTAGCCAAGAGGCTTGCGGAGAAGCCTGGATGTTTCCTCAGCAAGGCTGTGGTTAAGCCTGTATGTTTTTAAGCCTGGCCCTTGTCCGAGATCCCTTTAGTCTAGTGGCTAAGCAACCTGTAGCCTAGCAGCTAAGGTGCCTGTAGCCTTTTGGCTAAGGTACCTGCAGTCTCGCAGCTCAGGTTTCTGTTCTGTGTCCACGGTGAAGCCTGTATGTTTTCACGCCCAGTGCTCATCCTGGATCCTTTACCGCTACCAGACGTGGAGCGCTTTCAGCCCATGTGACCTCTATGGCTGGTCCTCGTTAGTATAGTGGTCAGTATCCCCGCCTGTCACGCGGGAGACCGGGGTTCAATTCCCCGACGGGGAGGTCTCCTTTTGGGAAGCCCTTAGCCTAGCGCCTAAGGAAGCTTGTGGCTCAGGTTCTTGTAGCCTAGAGGTTAAGAGAATGTTAGCAAGGAATGGTTACAGAGGCACATGTTTCCTCTGCAAGGCTGTGGTTAAGCCTGTATGATTTTTAAGCCCGGCCCTTGTCCGGGATCCCTGTAGCCTAGTGGCTAATGCGGCTGTAGCCTTGTGGTTAAGGTGCCTGCTCTCTCGCGGCTCAGGTTTCTGTTGCTTTGTGGTTAATTCTGTATGTTTTTAAGCCCGGCCCTTGTGCAGGATCCCTGTAGACTAGCGGCTGAGCAGCTGTGGTCTGTAGCCTAGCGGCTAAGGAAGCTTGTGACAAACGTGTTTGTAGCCTAGAGGCTTGCGGAGAAGCCTGGATGTTTCCTCAGCAAGGCTGTGGTTAAGCCTGTATGTTTTTAAGCCTGGCCCTTTTCCGAGATCTCTTTAGTCTAGTGGCTATGCAACCTGTAGCCTAGCAGCTAAGGTGCCTGTAGCCTTTTGGCTAAGGTACCTGCAGTCTAGCAGCTCAGGTTTCTGTTCTGTGTCCACGGTGAAGCCTGTATGTTTTTAAGCCCAGTGCTCATCCTGGATCCTTTACCGCTACCAGACGTGGAGCGCTTTCAGCCCATGTGACTTGTATGGCTGGTCCTCGTTAGTATAGTGGTCAGTATCCCCGCCTGTCACGCGGGAGACCGGGGTTCAATTCCCCGACGGGGAGGTCTACTTTTGGGGAGCCCTTAGCCTAGCACCTAAGGAAGCTTGTGTCTCAGGTGCTTGTAGCCTAGAGCCTAAGAGAATGTTAGCTAGGAATGGTAACAGAGGCACATGTTTCCTCTGCCAGGCTGTGGTTAAGCCTGTATGATTTTTAAGCCCGGCCCTTGTCCGGGATCCCTGTAGCCTAGCGGCTGAGCAGCTGTGGTCTGTAGCCTAGCGGCTAAGGAAGCTTGTGACAAACGTGCTTGTAGCCTAGAGGCTTGCGGAGAAGCCTGGATGTTTCCTCAGCAAGGCTGTGGTTAAGCCTATATGTTTTTAAGCCTGGCCCTTGTCCGGGATCCCTTTAGTCTAGTGGCTATGCAACCTGTAGCCTAGCAGCTAAGGTGCCTGTAGCCTTTTAGCTAAGGTGCCTGCAGTCTAGCAGCTCAGGTTTCTGTTCTGTGTCCACGGTGAAGCCTGTATGTTTTCACGCCCAGTGCTCATCCTGGATCCTTTACCGCTACCAGACGTGGAGCGCTTTCAGCCCATGTGACCTGTATGGCTGGTCCTCGTTAGTATAGTGGTCAGTATCCCCGCCTGTCACGCGGGAGACCGGGGTTCAATTCCCCGACGGGGAGGCATGCTTTTGCGGAGCCTTTAGCCTATCACCAAAGGAAGCTTGTGTCTCAGGTGCTTGTAGCCTAGAGCCTAAGAGAATGTTAGCTAGGAATGGTTACAGAGGCACATGTTTCCTCAGCAAGGCTGTGGTTAAGCCTGTATGATTTTTAAGCCCGGCCCTTGTCCGGGATCCCTGTAGCCTAGTGGCTAAAGCGGCTGTAGCCTTGTGGCTAAGGTGCCTGCAGTCTCGCGGCTCAGGTTTCTGTTGCTTTGTGGTTAATTCTGTATGTTTTTAAGCCCGGCCCTTGTGCGGGATCCATGTAGCCTAGCGGCTGAGCAGCTGTGGTCTGTAGCCTAGCGGCTAAGGAAGCTTGTGACAAAGGTGCTTGTAGCCTAGAGGCTTGCGGAGAAGCCTGGATGTTTCCTCAGCAAGGCTGTGGTTAAGCCTGTATGTTTTTAAGCCTGGCCCTTGTCCGAGATCTCTTTAGTCTAGTGGCTATGCAACCTGTAGCCTAGCAGCTAAGGTGCCTGTAGCCTTTTGGCTAAGGTACCTGCAGTCTAGCAGCTCAGGTTTCTGTTCTGTGTCCACGGTGAAGCCTGTATGTTTTTAAGCCCAGTGCTCATCCTGGATCCTTTACCGCTACCAGACGTGGAGCGCTTTCAGCCCATGTGACCTGTATGGCTGGTCCTCGTTAGTATAGTGGTCAGTATCCCCGCCTGTCACGCGGGAGACCGGGGTTCAATTCCCCGACGGGGAGGTCTAGTTTTGGGGAGCCCTTAGCCTAGCACCTAAGGAAGCTTGTGTCTCAGGTGCTTGTAGCCTAGAGCCTAAGAGAATGTTAGCTAGGAATGGTAACAGAGGCACATGTTTCCTCTGCCAGGCTGTGGTTAAGCCTGTATGATTTTTAAGCCCGGCCCTTGTCCGGGATCCCTGTAGCCTAGCGGTTAAGCAGCTTGTAGCCTAGCAGCTAAGGTGCCTGTAGCCTTTTGGCTAAGGTGCCTGCAGTCTAGCAGCTCAGGTTTCTGTTCTGTGTCCACCGTGAAGCCTGTATGTTTTTAAGCCCAGTGCTCATCCTGGATCCTTTACCGCTACCAGACGTGGAGCGCTTTCAGCCCATGTGACCTGTATGGCTGGTCCTCGTTAGTATAGTGGTCAGTATCCCCGCCTGTCACGCGGGAGACCGGGGTTCAATTCCCCGACGGGGAGGCTTCCTTTTGCGGAGCCCTTAGCCTAGCACCTAAGGAAGCTTGTGTCTCAGGTGCTTGTAGCCTTGAGCCTAAGAGAATGTTAGCTAGGAATGGTTACAGAGGCACATGTTTCCTCTGCAAGGCTGTGGTTAAGCCTGTATGATTTTTAAGCCCGGCCCTTGTCCGGGATCCCTGTAGCCTAGTGGCTAAAGCGGCTGTAGCCTTGTGGCTAAGGTGCCTGCTGTCTCGCGGCTCAGGTTTCTGTTGCTTTGTGGTTAATTCTGTATGTTTTTAAGCCCGGCCCTTGTGCAGGATCCCTGTAGCCTAGCGGCTGAGCAGCTGTGGTCTGTAGCCTAGCGGCTAAGGAAGCTTGTGACAAAGGTGCTTGTAGCCTAGAGGCTTGCGGAGAAGCCTGGATGTTTCCTCAGCAGGGCTGTGGTTAAGCCTGTATGTTTTTAAGCCTGGCCCTTGTCCGGGATCCCTTTAGTCTAGTGGCTAAGCAACCTGTAGCCGAGCAGCTATGGTGCCTGTAGCCTTTTGGCTAAGGTACCTGCAGTCTAGCAGCTCAGGTTTCTGTTCTGTGTCCAGGGTGAAGCCTGTATGTTTTTAAGCCCAGTGCTCATCCTGGATCCTTTACCGCTACCAGACGTGGAGCGCTTTCAGCCCATGTGACCTGTATGGCTGGTCCTCGTTAGTATAGTGGTCAGTATCCCCGCCTGTCACGCGGGAGACCGGGGTTCAATTCCCTGACGGGGAGGCCTCCTTTTGGGAAGCCCTTAGCCTAGCGCCTAAGGAAGCTTGTGTCTCAGGTGCTTGTAGCCTGGAGCCTAAGAGAATGTTAGCTAGGAATGGTTACAGAGGCACATGTTTCCTCTCCAAGGCTGTGGTTAAGCCTGTATGATTTTAAGCCCGGCCCTTGTCCGGGATCCCTGTAGCCTAGTGGCTAAAGCGGCTGTAGCCTTGTGGCTAAGGTGCCTGCTGTCTCGCGGCTCAGGTTTCTGTTGCCTTGTGGTTAATTCTGTATGTTTTTAAGCCCGGCCCTTGTGCGGGATCCATGTAGCCTAGCGGCTGAGCAGTTGTGGTCTGTAGCCTAGCGGCTAAGGAAGCTTGTGACAAAGGTGCTTGTAGCCTAGAGGCTTGCGGAGAAGCCTGGATGTTTCCTCAGCAAGGCTGTGGTTAAGCTTGTATGTTTTTAAGCCTGGCCCTTGTCCGGGATCCCTTTAGTCTAGTGGCTAAGCAGCTTGTAGCCTAGCAGCTAAGGTGCCTGTAGCCTTTTGGCTAAGGTACCTGCAGTCTCGCAGCTCAGGTTTCTGTTCTGTGTCCACGGTGAAGCCTGTATGTTTTCACGCCCAGTGCTCATCCTGGATCCTTTACCGCTACCAGACGTGGAGCGCTTTCAGCCCATGTGACCTGTATGGCTGGTCCTCGTTAGTATAGTGGTCAGTATCCCCGCCTGTCACGCGGGAGACCGGGGTTCAATTCCCCGACGGGGAGGCTTCCTTTTGCGGAGCCCTTAGCCTAGCACCTAAGGAAGCTTGTGTCTCAGGTGCTTGTAGCCTTGAGCCTAAGAGAATGTTAGCTAGGAATGGTTACAGAGGCACATGTTTCCTCTGCAAGGCTGTGGTTAAGCCTGTATGATTTTTAAGCCCGGCCCTTGTCCGGGATCCCTGTAGCCTAGTGGCTAAAGCGGCTGTAGCCTTGTGGCTAAGGTGCCTGCTGTCTCGCGGCTCAGGTTTCTGTTGCTTTGTGGTTAATTCTGTATGTTTTTAAGCCCGGCCCTTGTGCAGGATCCCTGTAGCCTAGCGGCTGAGCAGCTGTGGTCTGTAGCCTAGCGGCTAAGGAAGCTTGTGACAAAGGTGCTTGTAGCCTAGAGGCTTGCGGAGAAGCCTGGATGTTTCCTCAGCAGGGCTGTGGTTAAGCCTGTATGTTTTTAAGCCTGGCCCTTGTCCGGGATCCCTTTAGTCTAGTGGCTAAGCAACCTGTAGCCGAGCAGCTATGGTGCCTGTAGCCTTTTGGCTAAGGTACCTGCAGTCTAGCAGCTCAGGTTTCTGTTCTGTGTCCAGGGTGAAGCCTGTATGTTTTTAAGCCCAGTGCTCATCCTGGATCCTTTACCGCTACCAGACGTGGAGCGCTTTCAGCCCATGTGACCTGTATGGCTGGTCCTCGTTAGTATAGTGGTCAGTATCCCCGCCTGTCACGCGGGAGACCGGGGTTCAATTCCCCGACGGGGAGGCATGCTTTTGCGGAGCCCTAAGCCTATCACCAAAGGAAGCTTGTGTCTCAGGTGCTTGTAGCCTAGAGCCTAAGAGAATGTTTGCTAGGAATGGTTACAGAGGCACATGTTTCCTCTGCAAGGCTGTGGTTAAGCCTGTATGATTTTTAAGCCCGGCCCTTGTCCGGGATCCCTGTAGCCTAGTGGCTAAAGCGGCTGTAGCCTTGTGGCTAAGGTGCCTGCTGTCTCGCTGCTCAGGTTTCTGTTGCCTTCTGGTTAATTCTGTATGTTTTTAAGCCCGGCCCTTGTGCGGGATCCCTGTAGCCTAGTGGCTAAGCAACCTGTAGCCTAGCAGCTAAGGTGCCTTTAGCCTTTTGGCTAAGGTACCTGCAGTCTAGCAGCTCACGTTTCTGTTCTGTGTCCACCGTGAAGCCTGTATGTTTTTAAGCCCAGTGCTCATCCTGGATCCTTTACCGCTACCAGACGTGGAGCGCTTTCAGCCCATGTGACCTGTATGGCTGGTTCTCGTTAGTATAGTGGTCGGTATCCCCGCCTGTCACGCGGGAGACCGGGGTTCAATTCCCCGACGGGGAGGCCTCCTTTTGGGAAGCCCTTAGCCTAGCGCCTAAGGAAGCTTGTGTCTCAGGTGCTTGTAGCCTAGAGCCTAAGAGAATGTTAGCTAGGAATGGTTACAGAGGCACATGTTTCCTCTGCAAGGCTGTGGTTAAGCCTGTATGATTTTTAAGCCCGGCCCTTGTCCGGGATCCCTGTAGCCTAGTGGCTAAAGCGGCTGTAGCCTTGTGGCTAAGGTGCCTGCAGTCTCGCGGCTCAGGTTTCTGTTGCTTTGTGGTTAATTCTGTATGTTTTTAAGCCCGGCCCTTGTGCGGGATCCATGTAGCCTAGCGGCTGAGCAGCTGTGGTCTGTAGCCTAGCGGCTAAGGAAGCTTGTGACAAAGGTGCTTGTAGCCTAGAGGCTTGCGGAGAAGCCTGGATGTTTCCTCAGCAAGGCTGTGGTTAAGCCTGTATGTTTTTAAGC
This sequence comes from Conger conger, assembly GCF_963514075.1. Lineage (NCBI taxonomy): Eukaryota > Metazoa > Chordata > Actinopteri > Anguilliformes > Congridae > Conger > Conger conger. The sequence goes on along the minus strand of NC_083760.1, from coordinate 88,987,455 downwards.
CTGGCCCTTGTCCGAGATCCCTTTAGTCTAGTGGCTAAGCAACCTGTAGCCGAGCAGCTAAGGTGCCTGTAGCCTTTTGGCTAAGGTACCTGCAGTCTAGCAGCTCAGGTTTCTGTTCTGTGTCCACGGTGAAGCCTGTATGTTTTTAAGCCCAGTGCTCATCCTGGATCCTTTACCGCTACCAGACGTGGAGCGCTTTCAGCCCATGTGACCTGTATGGCTGGTCCTCGTTAGTATAGTGGTCAGTATCCCCGCCTGTCACGCGGGAGACCGGGGTTCAATTCCCCGACGGGGAGGCTTCCTTTTGCGGAGCCCTTACCCTAGCACCTAAGGAAGCTTGTGTCTCAGGTGCTTGTAGCCTAGAGCCTAAGAGAATGTTAGCTAGGAATGGTTACAGAGGCACATGTTTCCTCTGCAAGGCTGTGGTTAAGCCTGTATGATTTTTAAGCCCGGCCCTTGTCCAGGATCCCTGTAGCCTAGTGGCTAAAGCGGCTGTAGCCTTGTGGCTAAGATGCCTGCTGTCTCGCGGCTCAGGTTTCTGTTGCCTTGTGGTTAATTCTGTATGTTTTTAAGCCCGGCCCTTGTGCGGGATCCATGTAGCCTAGCGGCTGAGCAGTTGTGGTCTGTAGCCTAGCGGCTAAGGAAGCTTGTGACAAAGGTGCTTGTAGCCAAGAGGCTTGCGGAGAAGCCTGGATGTTTCCTCAGCAAGGCTGTGGTTAAGCCTGTATGTTTTTAAGCCTGGCCCTTGTCCGAGATCCCTTTAGTCTAGTGGCTAAGCAACCTGTAGCCTAGCAGCTAAGGTGCCTGTAGCCTTTTGGCTAAGGTACCTGCAGTCTAGCAGCTCAGGTTTCTGTTCTGTGTCCACGGTGAAGCCTGTATGTTTTTAAGCCCAGTGCTCATCCTGGATCCTTTACCGCTACCAGACGTGGAGCGCTTTCAGCCCATGTGACCTGTATGGCTGGTCCTCGTTAGTATAGTGGTCAGTATCCCCGCCTGTCACGCGGGAGACCGGGGTTCAATTCCCCGACGGGGAGGCTTCCTTTTGCGGAGCCCTTACCCTAGCACCTAAGGAAGCTTGTGTCTCAGGTGCTTGTAGCCTAGAGCCTAAGAGAATGTTAGCTAGGAATGGTTACAGAGGCACATGTTTCCTCTGCAAGGCTGTGGTTAAGCCTGTATGATTTTTAAGCCCGGCCCTTGTCCAGGATCCCTGTAGCCTAGTGGCTAAAGCGGCTGTAGCCTTGTGGCTAAGGTGCCTGCTGTCTCGCGGCTCAGGTTTCTGTTGCCTTGTGGTTAATTCTGTATGTTTTTAAGCCCGGCCCTTGTGCGGGATCCATGTAGCCTAGCGGCTGAGCAGTTGTGGTCTGTAGCCTAGCGGCTAAGGAAGCTTGTGACAAAGGTGCTTGTAGCCTAGAGGCTTGCGGAGAAGCCTGGATGTTTCCTCAGCAAGGCTGTGGTTAAGCTTGTATGTTTTTAAGCCTGGCCCTTGTCCGGGATCCCTTTAGTCTAGTGGCTAAGCAGCTTGTAGCCTAGCAGCTAAGGTGCCTGTAGCCTTTTGGCTAAGGTACCTGCAGTCTCGCAGCTCAGGTTTCTGTTCTGTGTCCACGGTGAAGCCTGTATGTTTTCACGCCCAGTGCTCATCCTGGATCCTTTACCGCTACCAGACGTGGAGCGCTTTCATCCCATGTGACCTCTATGGCTGGTCCTCGTTAGTATAGTGGTCAGTATCCCCGCCTGTCACGCGGGAGACCGGGGTTCAATTCCCCGACGGGGAGGTCTCCTTTTGGGAAGCCCTTAGCCTAGCGCCTAAGGAAGCTTGTGGCTCAGGTTCTTGTAGCCTAGAGGTTAAGAGAATGTTAGCAAGGAATGGTTACAGAGGCACATGTTTCCTCTGCAAGGCTGTGGTTAAGCCTGTATGATTTTTAAGCCCGGCCCTTGTCCGGGATCCCTGTAGCCTAGTGGCTAATGCGGCTGTAGCCTTGTGGTTAAGGTGCCTGCTCTCTCGCGGCTCAGGTTTCTGTTGCTTTGTGGTTAATTCTGTATGTTTTTAAGCCCGGCCCTTGTGCAGGATCCCTGTAGACTAGCGGCTGAGCAGCTGTGGTCTGTAGCCTAGCGGCTAAGGAAGCTTGTGACAAACGTGTTTGTAGCCTAGAGGCTTGCGGAGAAGCCTGGATGTTTCCTCAGCAAGGCTGTGGTTAAGCCTGTATGTTTTTAAGCCTGGCCCTTTTCCGAGATCTCTTTAGTCTAGTGGCTATGCAACCTGTAGCCTAGCAGCTAAGGTGCCTGTAGCCTTTTGGCTAAGGTACCTGCAGTCTAGCAGCTCAGGTTTCTGTTCTGTGTCCAGGGTGAAGCCTGTATGTTTTTAAGCCCAGTGCTCATCCTGGATCCTTTACCGCTACCAGACGTGGAGCGCTTTCAGCCCATGTGACTTGTATGGCTGGTCCTCGTTAGTATAGTGGTCAGTATCCCCGCCTGTCACGCGGGAGACCGGGGTTCAATTCCCCGACGGGGAGGTCTACTTTTGGGGAGCCCTTAGCCTAGCACCTAAGGAAGCTTGTGTCTCAGGTGCTTGTAGCCTAGAGCCTAAGAGAATGTTAGCTAGGAATGGTAACAGAGGCACATGTTTCCTCTGCCAGGCTGTGGTTAAGCCTGTATGATTTTTAAGCCCGGCCCTTGTCCGGGATCCCTGTAGCCTAGCGGCTGAGCAGCTGTGGTCTGTAGCCTAGCGGCTAAGGAAGCTTGTGACAAACGTGCTTGTAGCCTAGAGGCTTGCGGAGAAGCCTGGATGTTTCCTCAGCAAGGCTGTGGTTAAGCCTATATGTTTTTAAGCCTGGCCCTTGTCCGGGATCCCTTTAGTCTAGTGGCTATGCAACCTGTAGCCTAGCAGCTAAGGTGCCTGTAGCCTTTTAGCTAAGGTGCCTGCAGTCTAGCAGCTCAGGTTTCTGTTCTGTGTCCACGGTGAAGCCTGTATGTTTTCACGCCCAGTGCTCATCCTGGATCCTTTACCGCTACCAGACGTGGAGCGCTTTCAGCCCATGTGACCTGTATGGCTGGTCCTCGTTAGTATAGTGGTCAGTATCCCCGCCTGTCACGCGGGAGACCGGGGTTCAATTCCCCGACGGGGAGGCATGCTTTTGCGGAGCCTTTAGCCTATCACCAAAGGAAGCTTGTGTCTCAGGTGCTTGTAGCCTAGAGCCTAAGAGAATGTTTGCTAGGAATGGTTACAGAGGCACATGTTTCCTCAGCAAGGCTGTGGTTAAGCCTGTATGATTTTTAAGCCCGGCCCTTGTCCGGGATCCCTGTAGCCTAGTGGCTAAAGCGGCTGTAGCCTTGTGGCTAAGGTGCCTGCTGTCTCGCTGCTCAGGTTTCTGTTGCCTTGTGGTTAATTCTGTATGTTTTTAAGCCCGGCCCTTGTGCGGGATCCCTGTAGCCTAGTGGCTAAGCAACCTGTAGCCTAGCAGCTAAGGTGCCTTTAGCCTTTTGGCTAAGGTACCTGCAGTCTAGCAGCTCAGGTTTCTGTTCTGTGTCCACGGTGAAGCCTGTATGTTTTTAAGCCCAGTGCTCATCCTGGATCCTTTACCGCTACCAGACGTGGAGCGCTTTCAGCCCATGTGACCTGTATGGCTGGTCCTCGTTAGTATAGTGGTCAGTATCCCCGCCTGTCACGCGGGAGACCGGGGTTCAATTCCCCGACGGGGAGGCCTCCTTTTGGGAAGCCCTTAGCCTAGCGCCTAAGGAAGCTTGTGTCTCAGGTGCTTGTAGCCTAGAGGTTAAGAGAATGTTAGCAAGGAATGGTTACAGAGGCACATGTTTCCTCTGCAAGGCTGTGGTTAAGCCTGTATGATTTTTAAGCCCGGCCCTTGTCCGGGATCCCTGTAGCCTAGTGGCTAAAGCGGCTGTAGCCTTGTGGCTAAGGTGCCTGCTGTCTCGCGGCTCAGGTTTCTGTTGCTTTGTGGTTAATTCTGTATGTTTTTAAGCCTGGCCCTTGTGCAGGATCCCTGTAGACTAGCAGCTGAGCAGCTGTGGTCTGTAGCCTAGCGGCTAAGGAAGCTTGTGACAAAGGTGCTTGTAGCCTAGAGGCTTGCGGAGAAGCCTGGATGTTTCCTCAGCAAGGCTGTGGTTAAGCCTGTATGTTTTTAACCCTGGCCCTTGTCCGAGATCCCTTTAGTCTAGTGGCTATGCAACCTGTAGCCGAGCAGCTAAGGTGCCTGTAGCTTTTTGGCTAAGGTACCTGCAGTCTCGCAGCTCAGGTTTCTGTTCTGTGTCCACGGTGAAGCATGTATGTTTTTAAGGCCAGTGCTCATCCTGGATCCTTTACCGCTACCAGACGTGGAGCGCTTTCAGCCCATGTGACCTGTATGGCTGGTCCTCGTTAGTATAGTGGTCAGTATCCCCGCCTGTCACGCGGGAGACCGGGGTTCAATTCCCCGACGGGGAGGTCTACTTTTGGGGAGCCCTTAGCCTAGCACCTAAGGAAGCTTGTGTCTCAGGTGCTTGTAGCCTAGAGCCTAAGAGAATGTTAGCTAGGAATGGTAACAGAGGCACATGTTTCCTCTGCCAGGCTGTGGTTAAGCCTGTATGATTTTTAAGCCCGGCCCTTGTCCGGGATCCCTGTAGCCTAGCGGCTGAGCAGCTGTGGTCTGTAGCCTAGCGGCTAAGGAAGCTTGTGACAAACGTGCTTGTAGCCTAGAGGCTTGCGGAGAAGCCTGGATGTTTCCTCAGCAAGGCTGTGGTTAAGCCTATATGTTTTTAAGCCTGGCCCTTGTCCGGGATCCCTTTAGTCTAGTGGCTATGCAACCTGTAGCCTAGCAGCTAAGGTGCCTGTAGCCTTTTAGCTAAGGTGCCTGCAGTCTAGCAGCTCAGGTTTCTGTTCTGTGTCCACGGTGAAGCCTGTATGTTTTCACGCCCAGTGCTCATCCTGGATCCTTTACCGCTACCAGACGTGGAGCGCTTTCAGCCCATGTGACCTGTATGGCTGGTCCTCGTTAGTATAGTGGTCAGTATCCCCGCCTGTCACGCGGGAGACCGGGGTTCAATTCCCCGACGGGGAGGCATGCTTTTGCGGAGCCTTTAGCCTATCACCAAAGGAAGCTTGTGTCTCAGGTGCTTGTAGCCTAGAGCCTAAGAGAATGTTTGCTAGGAATGGTTACAGAGGCACATGTTTCCTCTGCAAGGCTGTGGTTAAGCCTGTATGATTTTTAAGCCCGGCCCTTGTCCGGGATCCCTGTAGCCTAGTGGCTAAAGCGGCTGTAGCCTTGTGGCTAAGGTGCCTGCTGTCTCGCTGCTCAGGTTTCTGTTGCCTTGTGGTTAATTCTGTATGTTTTTAAGCCCGGCCCTTGTGCGGGATCCCTGTAGCCTAGTGGCTAAGCAACCTGTAGCCTAGCAGCTAAGGTGCCTTTAGCCTTTTGGCTAAGGTACCTGCAGTCTAGCAGCTCACGTTTCTGTTCTGTGTCCACCGTGAAGCCTGTATGTTTTTAAGCCCAGTGCTCATCCTGGATCCTTTACCGCTACCAGACGTGGAGCGCTTTCAGCCCATGTGACCTGTATGGCTGGTCCTCGTTAGTATAGTGGTCAGTATCCCCGCCTGTCACGCGGGAGACCGGGGTTCAATTCCCCGACGGGGAGGCCTCCTTTTGGGAAGCCCTTAGCCTAGCGCCTAAGGAAGCTTGTGTCTCAGGTGCTTGTAGCCTAGAGCCTAAGAGAATGTTAGCTAGGAATGGTTACAGAGGCACATGTTTCCTCTGCAAGGCTGTGGTTAAGCCTGTATGATTTTTAAGCCCGGCCCTTGTCCGGGATCCCTGTAGCCTAGTGGCTAAAGCGGCTGTAGCCTTGTGGCTAAGGTGCCTGCTGTCTCGCGGCTCAGGTTTCTGTTGCTTTGTGGTTAATTCTGTATGTTTTTAAGCCTGGCCCTTTTGCGGGATCCCTGTAGCCTAGCGGCTGAGCAGCTGTGGTCTGTAGCCTAGCGGCTAAGGAAGCTTGTGACAAAGGTGCTTGTAGCCTAGAGGCTTGCGGAGAAGCCTGGATGTTTCCTCAGCAAGGCTGTGGTTAAGCCTGTATGTTTTTAAGCCTGGCCCTTGTCCGGGATCCCTTTAGTCTAGTGGCTAAGCAACCTGTAGCCGAGCAGCTAAGGTGCCTGTAGCCTTTTGGCTAAGGTACCTGCAGTCTCGCAGCTCAGGTTTCTGTTCTGTGTCCAGGGTGAAGCCTGTATGTTTTTAAGCCCAGTGCTCATCCTGGATCCTTTACCGCTACCAGACGTGGAGCGCTTTCAGCCCATGTGACCTGTATGGCTGGTCCTCGTTAGTATAGTGGTCAGTATCCCCGCCTGTCACGCGGGAGACCGGGGTTCAATTCCCCGACGGGGAGGTCTCCTTTTGGGAAGCCCTTAGCCTAGCGCCTAAGGAAGCTTGTGGCTCAGGTTCTTGTAGCCTAGAGGTTAAGAGAATGTTAGCAAGGAATGGTTACAGAGGCACATGTTTCCTCTGCAAGGCTGTGGTTAAGCCTGTATGATTTTTAAGCCCGGCCCTTGTCCGGGATCCCTGTAGCCTAGTGGCTAAAGCGGCTGTAGCCTTTTGGCTAAGGTGCCTGCTCTCTCGCGGCTCAGGTTTCTGTTGCTTTGTGGTTAATTCTGTATGTTTTTAAGCCTGGCCCTTGTGCAGGATCCCTGTAGACTAGCGGCTGAGCAGCTGTGGTCTGTAGCCTAGCGGCTAAGGAAGCTTGTGACAAACGTGTTTGTAGCCTAGAGGCTTGCGGGGAAGCCTGGATGTTTCCTCAGCAAGGCTGTGGTTAAGCCTGTATGTTTTTAAGCCTGGCCCTTTTCCGAGATCTCTTTAGTCTAGTGGCTATGCAACCTGTAGCCTAGCAGCTAAGGTGCCTGTAGCCTTTTGGCTAAGGTACCTGCAGTCTAGCAGCTCAGGTTTCTGTTCTGTCTCCACGGTGAAGCCTGTATGTTTTTAAGCCCAGTGCTCATCCTGGATCCTTTACCGCTACCAGACGTGGAGCGCTTTCAGCCCATGTGACCTGTATGGCTGGTCCTCGTTAGTATAGTGGTCAGTATCCCCGCCTGTCACGCGGGAGACCGGGGTTCAATTCCCCGACGGGGAGGTCTACTTTTAGGGAGCCCTTAGCCTAGCACCTAAGGAAGCTTGTGTCTCAGGTGCTTGTAGCCTAGAGCCTAAGAGAATGTTAGCTAGGAATGGTAACAGAGGCACATGTTTCCTCTGCCAGGCTGTGGTTAAGCCTGTATGATTTTTAAGCCCGGCCCTTGTCCGGGATCCCTGTAGCCTAGCGGCTGAGCAGCTGTGGTCTGTAGCCTAGCGGCTAAGGAAGCTTGTGACAAACGTGCTTGTAGCCTAGAGGCTTGCGGAGAAGCCTGGATGTTTCCTCAGCAAGGCTGTGGTTAAGCCTATATGTTTTTAAGCCTGGCCCTTGTCCGGGATCCCTTTAGTCTAGTGGCTATGCAACCTGTAGCCTAGCAGCTAAGGTGCCTGTAGCCTTTTAGCTAAGGTGCCTGCAGTCTAGCAGCTCAGGTTTCTGTTCTGTGTCCACGGTGAAGCCTGTATGTTTTCACGCCCAGTGCTCATCCTGGATCCTTTACCGCTACCAGACGTGGAGCGCTTTCAGCCCATGTGACCTGTATGGCTGGTCCTTGTTAGTATAGTGGTCAGTATCCCCGCCTGTCACGCGCGAGACCGGGGTTCAATTCCCCGATGGGGAGGCATGCTTTTGCGGAGCCCTTAGCCTATCACCAAAGGAAGCTTGTGTCTCAGGTGCTTGTAGCCTAGAGCCTAAGAGAATGTTTGCTAGGAATGGTTACAGAGGCACATGTTTCCTCTGCAAGGCTGTGGTTAAGCCTGTATGATTTTTAAGCCCGGCCCTTGTCCGGGATCCCTGTAGCCTAGTGGCTAAAGCGGCTGTAGCCTTGTGGCTAAGGTGCCTGCTGTCTCGCTGCTCAGGTTTCTGTTGCCTTCTGGTTAATTCTGTATGTTTTTAAGCCCGGCCCTTGTGCGGGATCCCTGTAGCCTAGTGGCTAAGCAACCTGTAGCCTAGCAGCTAAGGTGCCTTTAGCCTTTTGGCTAAGGTACCTGCAGTCTAGCAGCTCATGTTTCTGTTCTGTGTCCACCGTGAAGCCTGTATGTTTTTAAGCCCAGTGCTCATCCTGGATCCTTTACCGCTACCAGACGTGGAGCGCTTTCAGCCCATGTGACCTGTATGGCTGGTCCTTGTTAGTATAGTGGTCAGTATCCCCGCCTGTCACGCGGGAGACCGGGGTTCAATTCCCCGACGGGGAGGCGCCCTTTTGCGGAGCCCATAGCCTATCACCTAAGGAAGCTTGTGTCTCAGGTGCTTGTAGCCTAGAGCCTAAGACAATGTTAGCTAGGAATGGTTACAGAGGCACATGTTTCCTCTGCAAGGCTGTGGTTAAGCCTGTATGCTTTTTAAGCCCGGCCCTTGTCCGGGATCCCTGTAGCCTAGTGGCTAAAGCGGCTGTAGCCTTGTGGCTAAGGTGCCTGCTGTCTCGCGGCTCAGGTTTCTGTTGCTTTGTGGTTAATTCTGTATGTTTTTAAGCCCGGCCCTTGTCCGGGATCCCTGTAGACTAGCGGCTGAGCAGCTGTGGTCTGTAGCCTAGCGGCTAAGGAAGCTTGTGACAAACGTGCTTGTAGCCTAGAGGCTTGCGGAGAAGCCTGGATGTTTCCTCAGCAAGGCTGTGGTTAAGCCTGTATGTTTTTATGCCTGGCCCTTGTCCGGGATCCCTTTAGTCTAGTGGCTAAGCAACCTGTAGCCGAGCAGCTAAGGTGCCTGTAGCCTTTTGGCTAAGGTACCTGCAGTCTAGCAGCTCAGGTTTCTGTTCTGTGTCCACGGTGAAGCCTGTATGTTTTCACGCCCAGTGCTCATCCTGGATCCTTTACCGCTACCAGACGTGGAGCGCTTTCAGCCCATGTGACCTGTATGGCTGGTCCTCGTTAGTATAGTGGTCAGTATCCCCGCCTGTCACGCGGGAGACCGGGGTTCAATTCCCCGACGGGGAGGCTTCCTTTTGCGGAGCCCTTACCCTAGCACCTAAGGAAGCTTGTGTCTCAGGTGCTTGTAGCCTAGAGCCTAAGAGAATGTTAGCTAGGAATGGTTACAGAGGCACATGTTTCCTCTGCAAGGCTGTGGTTAAGCTTGTATGTTTTTAAGCCTGGCTCTTGTCCGGGATCCCTTTAGTCTAGTGGCTAAGCAGCTTGTAGCCTAGCAGCTAAGGTGCCTGTAGCCTTTTGACAAAGGTGCTTGTAGCCTAGAGGCTTGCGGAGAAGCCTGGATGTTTCCTCAGCAAGGCTGTGGTTAAGCCTGTATGTTTATAAGCCTGGCCCTTGTCCGGGATCCCTTTAGTCTAGTGGCTAAGCAACCCGTAGCCTAGCAGCTAAGGTGCCTGTAGCCTTTTCGCTAAGGTGCCTACAGTCCAGCAGCTCAGGTTTCTGTTCTGTGTCCACGGTGAAGCCTGTATGTTTTCACGCCCAGTGCTCATCCTGGATCCTTTACCGCTACCAGACGTGGAGCGCTTTCAGCCCATGTGACCTGTATGGCTGGTCCTCGTTAGTATAGTGGTCAGTATCCCCGCCTGTCACGCGGGAGACCGGGGTTCAATTCCCCGACGGGGAGGCTTCCTTTTGCGGAGCCCTTACCCTAGCACCTAAGGAAGCTTGTGTCTCAGGTGCTTGTAGCCTAGAGCCTAAGAGAATGTTAGCTAGGAATGGTTACAGAGGCACATGTTTCCTCTGCAAGGCTGTGGTTAAGCTTGTATGTTTTTAAGCCTGGCCCTTGTCCGGGATCCCTTTAGTCTAGTGGCTAAGCAGCTTGTAGCCTAGCAGCTAAGGTGCCTGTAGCCTTTTGACAAAGGTGCTTGTAGCCTAGAGGCTTGCGGAGAAGCCTGGATGTTTCCTCAGCAAGGCTGTGGTTAAGCCTGTATGTTTATAAGCCTGGCCCTTGTCCGGGATCCCTTTAGTCTAGTGGCTAAGCAACCCGTAGCCTAGCAGCTAAGGTGCCTGTAGCCTTTTCGCTAAGGTGCCTACAGTCCAGCAGCTCAGGTTTCTGTTCTGTGTCCACGGTGAAGCCTGTATGTTTTTAAGGCCAGTGCTCATCCTGGATCCTTTACCGCTACCAGACGTGGAGAGCTTTCAGCCCATGTGACCTGTATGGCCGGTCCTTGTTAGTATAGTGGTCAGTATCCCCGCCTGTCACGCGGGAGACCGGGGTTCAATTCCCCGACGGGGAGGCTTCCTTTTGCGGAGCCCTTACCCTAGCACCTAAGGAAGCTTGTGTCTCAGGTGCTTGTAGCCTAGAGCCTAAGAGAATGTTAGCTAGGAATGGTTGCAGAGGCACATGTTTCCTCTGCAAGGCTGTGGTTAAGCTTGTATGATTTTTAAGCCCGGCCCTTGTCCGGGATCCCTGTAGCCTAGTGGCTAAAGCGGCTGTAGCCTTGTGGCTAAGGTGCCTGCTGTCTCGCGGCTCAGGTTTCTGTTGCCTTGTGGTTAATTCTGTATGTTTTTAAGCCCGGCCCTTGTGCGGGATTCCTGTAGACTAGCGGCTGAGCAGCTGTGGTCTTTAGCCTAGCGGCTAAGGAAGCTTGTGACAAAGGTGCTTGTAGCCTAGAGGCTTGCGGAGAAGCCTGGATGTTTCCTCAGCAAGGCTGTGGTTAAGCCTGTATGTTTTTAACCCTGGCCCTTGTCCGAGATCCCTTTAGTCTAGTGGCTATGCAACCTGTAGCCGAGCAGCTAAGGTGCCTGTAGCTTTTTGGCTAAGGTACCTGCAGTCTCGCAGCTCAGGTTTCTGTTCTGTGTCCACGGTGAAGCCTGTATGTTTTTAAGGCCAGTGCTCATCCTGGATCCTTTACCGCTACCAGACGTGGAGCGCTTTCAGCCCATGTGACCTGTATGGCTGGTCCTCGTTAGTATAGTGGTCAGTATCCCCGCCTGTCACGCGGGAGACCGGGGTTCAATTCCCCGACGGGGAGGCCTCGTTTTGGGAAGCCCTTATCCTAGCACCTAAGGAAGCTTGTGGCTAAGGTTCTTGTAGCCTAGAGGCTAAGGGAATGAAAGCTGGGAATAGGCTTCCTTTTGCTGCGCCTGTAGCCTAGCGGCTAAGGTGCGTGGGCCCTGGAAGGGTTTGTGGTTGAAGCCCGACGGGTTTGTTTGTTGAACAGCAAAGCCCTTGAGCCCCGCATTGCTCCAGGCAAGCTCAATAACTTAGCGAAAAGTATTTTAATCCAAAAACAAGGATGCGTTTGACCCAGGTCTGGGCCTTACCTTTGAGCGATAGAGCGCCTGGGAAAAGATCTGACCTGGCAAGCACAAGCCCACTGGCTTTCGGCATTCTGGCATTCAGCACATCGCCGCGTTCCTGACACTCCACGGACACGAGTGTGCGTGTTACTACTAGCCCCATCACGTTGTGCGAGACGTGGCTTGGTCTGTCGATCCGCTGCGCCGTTGCAGTACCGTTGGGGTCGGACGTGATGTTGCGTCATGTTCCGTTTTTTTCACCTGCTCTGGGGCAGATAGAGATAACTGAGGCCTGTTTGATGAGTCCCATTCTCTTTCACATGGAATTAAAATCAGCATTAAATAAAAAAAAAATAGACACTCTTACTTGGGGATATTTGCCGAGGTTTTGATTAGTGTGCATTACCCCTGTTAAATGAATGGAATAAAATCAAATAAAATTTAGAAAATATATATCCCCCCTCGCCTGGCTCAAGGGACTCGTTATCCGAACAAGCCCCGGTTCCGCGTCGGCGTGGAAACGCGTGTTGTGCGGTCCCCCCCCCCCCCGCCTTTCTCTCTCTCGCTCCATCCTCCTCTTACTCATCTCCCTCTCTCACACACACGCTCCCTCTTATTTTTCTCTCCATTTCTCTCATCCCCTCATCCTCTCACTCTCTCTTCCTGTCTTATTTCCCTCGTTTGCTCTCTCTCTCCGTCTCTCTTCCTCTCTTCTTCTCTTTTTCTCCCTCTTACTCATTTCCTGGCTAAATGGGCGACTGAGTGAGTTTACTTTGTCCAGCTCCCCCTTTCCACACACACACACACACACACACACGCTCACGCACACATACACACACACACACACCCACACACACACCCACGCACACACACACAGACACACACACACTCACACACACACACACACCCACACACCCACACACACACACACACACTCATACACTCACACAGACACACACACTCACATATACATACACACACTCACACACACTCACACACACACACACTCACACACTCACACACACACACACTCACACACACACTCTACACTCACACACTCACACACCCACTCATACTTACACACATTCATTCACACACACACACACACACACACACACACTCACACACCCACGCACACACACACTCACACAGACACACAGACACTCACACACACACACTCACACGCGCTCACACTCCCACACACACTCCAGCCCGGTGGGGAGTTCAGCGTTTAGCATCGCGGCGAGCGAGCGGAGCCCAAACGCGATCAATAACCAGGCCCCTCCGGCTGTACCACAGACCTAGCGCAGCAGCAGCAGGGTGTTTGGTTAGATTAGCCAGTGAAGCGCTGAGTAATGCTTGTGGGAGCCGAGGAGGCTGCCAGTTCAAAGCCCCAGACGGGGCACTTCCACTGCGCTCTGAATTACTTCAGAAATGCCCTGCTGCACTAACAGCATGTAGACAAACTGCACACAGGGCTTTTATACTGTGTATCTGAGGTTATAGATGTGTGTGTGAGAGTGTGTGTGTGAATTTATTATATCCTGTATGTATGGATTTTTTATCTCCATATGTTTACTGAAGGCTCTTGTTTTACACTGTTAATACGACATAACATAATGATGAGAACAGGCCATTCAGCACAGCAATGCACGCCATTTCCTACCAACTGCTTAGTTTACCTAAAAGCTAGGTAGCAACTAGCACCGTATCAAGCCTGGTCTTGAAAAACCCCAGAGTTTCTGCCTCCTAGCAAGCTATTCCACACACAGTGACCACTCTCTCTGTGTGCTCGGAACTCTGACCCCAGCACTGGACACACTGCGGTTTAATAATACTACGGATATTAGCGTCTTATTTTCATATCCATGAAACGTGTATTCTGAAATAGTATTCCGCGGCCATTCAGACACACAGTACCAGGCCTTTAGGCACACTTTCATTTCCCCCTTTTCTCTCCTTTTGTGTAACGTTATTGGCATAGCTCAGGGGTGTCAAACTCCAGTTCTGGAGGGCCACAGTGTCTGCTGGTTTTTGGTGCGTTTCATTACATTACATTACATGGCATTTAGCAGACGCTCTTATCCAGAGTGACGTACAATGAAGTGCAAATCAAACACAAGTATGAGTGCTAAGAGGACCTGAGAGGACAGTACAGTTCCGAGTCCTAGTGTAAACACAGATAATCAGAACCCTTGAAGAGTACAATCAACTTTCAAACTAGCATACCACAGTTGGCAGCTAGAATACCCTGAATACAACAATACAACAACCAATAAAAAACAACAGTATCTATACAATCTATACATAAGTGCAATTACAGTCTAAGGCTAATCATGGTGGTGAGTTAGCACGAGAGATACATTTCTAAGCCTTTCTTTGGCTGAAGAGTCCACACACCTTGTTCTCAAGGCCTTCGTTTGCTGCTGATTTAAAGGAAACCACAAACACCTGCAGACACAGGAGTTTGACACCCCTGGCATAGCTAGTCACTAACATATTTGTTGCATGCTATATATACATTAGCAAACCATAGGATGAGCTTATAATTAGTTAACCATTAACAAATACGTTACCTGACTTTCTCATTCCAATATGAACTGGCAATAACTAATACCGTTGCTTGCATCAATTAACGATCTACAAATACATTACCAGAGCTTTACTCGGTTCTCAGCAGCAGTTAGTTAACAGCAGCGTTAGTTTATGCCAATTCATGGAACCTTATTGTTGAGTGTTACCAATACTTCTCTATTCCTGAGAGAGTAGCAGTGATGTTCTCCACTCCTGTTTGTTGCCGTGGATACAGTCAGAGTGTCTGTCAAGCGGTTATGTGAGTGTAATGTCGGGTAACGGTCTGCGTTCAGCGTTCTCTGAGAAACCGCCGCCGCAAAAATAGCCAGAGGCAGTGTGTAGGAGAGTCTGTCCCAGGACTGCGGAGTTCACAGGATTCACAAGATTGAGGTTAGTCCTCGTGTTGCGCTTAAAATTCTCACAAGTCTGCAGCTTTCCAGATTTTACAGGCAAACTGCTGGCGAAGTATTGCAATGAGTCTGATTGACCCTGAAATGTGTTGGTTTTTTTTTTGTGGATGGTTAAAGGAAAGGTCTCGGTCAACAAGAAATGTGTGAGATTGAAAATGACTACAGTTGTAAAAAAAAAACAGATGTGAAAACACCAATTAGGATATGTTACAATGTTGCCTGGACCTTTTGCCCATGAAGGTAATTTCCTTTTTAATGAGGATATGACTCACAGGTGTCAACACTAATCATAAATGCCCGTCTCGCTGTAAAGCTGTAAATTGACTTGTCGGACGTGTAACCGAGTCAAGCCATTTTTACCCACAATGCAGTTTGTGATGGCTGGTCTTGCACCATTCAGGCGTTTCATCAGATCTGCGTACAGACTCTGCAACTGCCACCGAGCGGACCACATCCTGATAAAACACAATGGTGACTAATTAAAAAATCAATCAATAAAACATGCTAACTCCACACAGACACGGGGAGAACATGCTAACTCCACACAGACACGGGGAGAACATGCTAACTCCACACAGACACGGGGAGAACATGCTAACCCCACACAGACACGGGGAGAACATGCTAACTCCACACAGACACGTGTGGAGTTACACCTCACCCGAACTCCGCCACTGTGCCCTGAACGCCCCCCCCTGGGGGTGAGAGGGGTACTGTTACTGTGGTTCAGGTGTTGGTTGCCCCCCCCCCCCCCCACCCCCCCACCCCTACCAGGGTTCTCTCCCGCGTGTCTGGCACCGTCTGATGCTCTCTGACTTAATGGTCCGGTAAATGAGATTGTTACTGATGTGTTGTAGTGAGATACCGGTGGGGTGGGGGGTGTGAGGGGGGGGGGGGGGGGGGGGGTGACCTCGGGAGAAGCTATTGGTTCTGCTGCAGGAGAAACGCAAAAGGAGACAGGTGTAATCTACAGAGCCCTCTCACAGGAGTGTGTGTGTGTGTGTGTGTGTGTGTGCCTGTGTGCGTGTGTGTGTGTGTGTTTGCATGTGTGTGAGAGTCCGTGTGTGTGAATGTGTGTGAGTCTGAGTGAGTGAATATTTGCGCGTGTGTATGACTGTGAGCGTGTGAATGTTTGCGTGTTTGCGTGTGTGTGTGTGTGTTTGCGTGTGCGAGAAACACACAGGCATTAAATCTGTCTGTTCCAGTTCACACAACGCCCACAATCAGACGCCCCCACCCCCGCTGGCGTTCCTAGGCATGGAACCCAAACACTTTTAAAAATAGAGGTGTCAGAATATAGATACACTTCAAAATAGTCTAGAAGCAGATGAATGAGGCTTTCTCTAAATCCGAATGCTTGAGATGGGAGATATTGTCTCTTTTGATCGGGAACATTAAGCGTTAAGCTAGTTATCTCTCGCATGCAAAATCTTTTAGTATATTGTTAGACACAAGAATGCAGATTTATTTTTGTCCTGCCGACATTGTGTGTATGCATGTGCAAACTGATATTTGCGCTTATGGAAATATAACATATAAATATAATAAGAGAATGTATGGAAAAGACAGACGGCTCAAGGCCTAATGATTTAGTGGCCTCTTTTTTGGCCACAGCTAGCCTTTTCCCTGTTCGGTCTAAATATATGTAAATATTTATGTATTTCTGCTACATTTCTGTTTATATAACTATTACATGAATGTTACACTCATGGGAACAGTACACGCACACACACACACACACACGATCAATAGAGTCAGAATGCTCTCCCTAGTAAACATCTAATTAGAGTTGCTGCACACAGAGGCAAACTCGACAATGAGAGAAAGGGAGGGAGGGAGAGAGAAAGGGAGGGAGGGAGAGAGAAAGAGGGAGGGGGGGGGGAGAGGGGGAGATTGGAAGATTTCAAAAGCGCGTTCATTTTGATCTTTTTTCGTACAATTCACACATCACCCCATTTTCACGAGATAAAAATATTTCGCAACAACTGTTTTTATTCCCAGGGAAAAAAATTAAAATAACTAAAAATAGCCTCCTCTGCCATCGTTCACGTCTCACGCGAGAGTGTTACCCCCCAGTCTAGTATCTCTCACGCATCACTTATACCTTGGTCCTCTAGGACTTCCATGATGCCTTTGTGTCTTCGTCCTGATGCTGTGGCTCTTAAACACACATCTTATAATGAGGCCTTGTGACTAGCCATAACTGCCCTGATTTTAATAGGCTAACCCAGTGAACTTGAGTTGATGTTCATGGCTATGGGTAACTGAATTGTGCCTTGTTTTTATTATTGGCCGACATTGGCTCAGGCGGTAAGAGCGGTCGTCTGGTTGCCGGGTTCGATTCTGCCCTGGATGTGTCGAAGTGTCCCTGAGCAAGGCATCTAACCCCAAAACGCTCCTGACGAGCTGGTTGGTGCCTTGCGTGGCAGCCAATCGCTGTTGGTGTGTCAGTGTGTGTATGAATGGGTGGATGAGAAGCATCAATTATACAGCGCTTTGGATAAAGGCGCTATTTAAATACCAACCACTTTTCTGATCTGACCCGTGGTGTGTAGTTATTCCAGTGATCTTTGACTTACCGTGTGTCATTTTCGATAGAAGCATCTGCTCAACCTTAAAATGTCACCTGACACGAGTTCTACCCCAGTCTCCAGCATTTCGTTTATTCTAGTTTCAGAAATGGCCAGAAAAAATGGTTTTGATTGGCCAGATAAATAATTTATAGCAATGTATTTTTGGCTCCCCGCTGAAAAGCTGAGAACTCTGTCCCCTGTGCTTCAACCCACAAGTTTACCAGTCTGACGAGGAACCTGAGCCCAGAAGCCTAAAAAAGACTGCTGCCTCAAACTAATTATACTAGGGGAGATAGAGAGAGAATGAGAGAGGTAGAGTGAGAGTAAGTGAGAGATAGAGAGAGAGATAGAGTGAGTGAGTGAGCGTGACAGAGAGAGAGTGAGAGTGAGTGAGTGAGTGTTAGAGAGTGAGTGAGTGAGTGAGCGTGACTGAGTGTTAGAGAGTGAGTGAGAGATAGAGTGAGTGAGCGTGACAGAGTGAGTGACAGAGTGAGAGAGAGAGAGTGAGCATGACAGATAGAGTGAGTGAGAGTGAGGGTTAGAGAGTGAGATAGAGTGAGTGAGTGATAGAGTGAGTGTGACAGATAGAGAGTGAGAGTGATAGAGTGAGTGAGATAGAGAGTATAAGAGTGAGAGAGAGATAGAGTGAGTTGCAGTAGTCCACAAACCCTGCATGAATACCCTGTACATACAGGTATATGTGTATGTGTGCGCTTGTGTCTACCTGTGTGTCCAGGTACTGTATATGTTTTGCATATGCGTGAGTGTACGTGTTTCTGCACATGGGCGTGCATGTGTGTGTGTGATCATGCATACATTCATGCATTCTGGCAGAGTAATTTTTCATTTCCAGTAACAATCATATGTGAAGAATCTAATCTGCAATTCATCTGACAGAATGTGGTTTCCATCTGCATCTTAATCTGTGGGTTTCACAGGGAGTCTGGGGTGAGCCGACTACACCCCGATCTTCTGATGCCACGTGTAAACCACCCAAAAACACAGCAATGCACACGGAAACACACTGAAATACACAGCAACACACAAGGAAACACAGAAACTCAGCAACACGCATAGAAAAATACAGAAACACAGCAACACAGACAGGAACACACAGCAACACACTGCAACACACACAAACTCTCAGCAACACACGGAAACACATAGCAACACATACAGGAACACACAGAAACACACAGCAACACACACAAACACTCAGCAACACACAGAAACACATAGCAACACAGACAGGAACACACAGAAACACGCAGCAACACACACAAACACTCAGCAACACACACAGAAACACATAGCAACACAGACAGGAACACACAGAAACACACAGCAACACACACGGACACTCAGCAACACACACGGAAAAACATAGCAACACACACAGAAACACACACGAACACTCAGCAACACACACGGAAACACATAGCAAAACACACAGGAACACACAGAAACACACAGCAACACATACAGAAATACACACAAACACACAGAAACACACAAACACTCAGCAACACACACGGAAACACATAGCAAAACACACAGGAACACACAGCAACACATACAGAAATACACACAAACACACAGAAGCACACAGCAACACACACAGGAACACAAACGGCAACACACCGAGTTTTCGAGTTGCACCTTGCATGTGTCCTGCTGTGCTGAGTGAGTGTTATGGGAGTCAATCAACGATCGACGCTCAAAAACATTTTGATTTATTTATTCCTGTGTTAATACCCCCGAGGACCCCTGTAGCCCTCTACCCGTCTCCGTGAGAGAAACCATTTCCTTATTAAATATCGAATTTGCCCTCGGTATCAATAAAAAGCAATCTCTCTTTTTGTATTGGCGTCAATTTCAGCGTTCAAGTTATCTCGAACGAACATGCATAATAAATGAGTTGGCCATGAATAATTAATTTAACATTTAAATTACCCCAACAGCATTTTATCTTTATTAGCACGTGTGTGGCATATTAAACCCTGGCCAACTTTCCCATCACTCAAACTGCCCCCCCCCCCCCCCAACACTGAACTGACATTTCCCCAACCTGACAGCTTCTTCTAAATCTATTAATTTTTCTACAAACTGCATTCGCTCCTTATTAATGTCCAGAGTGGCAGGCCAGACAAGCCGATCACCGATCAGGGATCAGGGAATGGTTCCTGGTTCCTGGTCCAAACCCCGGCAGCCTGTTCGTCCTCTTTGCCGTGACGATTTATTATTTTTAATATAAATAGTGATTCCCATTGATCCCAGTTAGGGTGGCACGGATGGTGCAGTGGGTAGCACTGCCGCCTCACAGCAAGGAGGTCCTGGGTTTGAATCCCTGTCGACCGGGGCCTCTCTGTGCGGAGTTTGCATGTTCTCCCCGCGTTTGCGTGGGTTTCCTCTGGGTACTCCGGTTTCCTCCCACAGTCCAAAGACATACATGTTAGGCTGATTGGAGAGTCTAAATTGCCCGTGTGTATGAGTGTATGAGTGTATGAGTGTGTGAGTGAATGGTGTGTGTGCCCTGCGATGGACTGGCGACCTGTCCAGGGTGTATTCCTGCCTTTCGCCCAATGTATGCTGGGATAGGCTCCAGCCCCCCTGCGACCCTGCGACGGTTAGGGTAATGAATGAATGATCCCAATTAATCTTTAAAAGAGTGTGCCACCTATTTAGTGCATCCTTTTTAACTTTTCGGTTCCTGGAGAAGCACCCTAACCACTGGGCTACAGGCCGTCCCAAGCAGCAGGCTGACAGAACAAAAGACAGACGTAGTACGTCCGTCCGTCCGTCCGTCCCTCCCTCCCTCCCTCCCTCCCTCCCTCCCTCCCTCCCTCCCTCCCTCCCTCCCTCCCTCCCTCCCTCCCTCAAACACAGTAAAAGCAAAGCATAGAGCTGTGGTGGCGCAACAGGCTAAGATGCAGCAGACTTGCGGTTGCAGTTCGCTGCAGTTGCACACCGGGGTTCGATTCTCAGTCCTGCCAAAAGCCAAGTTTGGCCGGCTCACGTGGAGCAGCAATAATTAGCTCGCTGCTCCAGAGGGAGGGACTTGGCAGGGTTAGTAGATCGCCGTGCCTCGGGATCACGGTCACGACTTCTGAGATGAGACGGCTTGAAGAAGGCGCGTCGCTCTCCTGCTGAGGGATGGGGTGTGGGCGGTGTATCTAATACTAGCTCTAATTGAATCAGACGGGGTCCAATTGGCTACCAAAAAGGGAAAAAATAAAAAAAGCTAAGCATAGAACAGAGTTGATATTAGACTCAGAATACAAAAATACAAGTGCATATTAAAAGTACAAATACAGAAAGAAAAAAAAAATCAATGTTTATACATACACTGGGGAAAGCCAGCCTGTACAAATAGGTTTTAAGATTTGATTTTAAAACAAACTGATTTAGCAGATCAAATATAATATGATCTAATAACCATTACGTCACATTACACTTCACCAAACTGCAGGGATTTAGCTGACACCTATATCCAGTGCGACACACAAGACTGAATTCTTATTCTTTTTATTTTTTAACATATCAGCCGTTTATAAAGCAGGATGTATACTGAAGCAGCTCAGGTTAAACGCCGTTCTCGAGGAATCGAACCCATGACCTTTAGGATATACAATGCAGCCCCAGAGCTGTGGGTGACAGGACCACCCCTCTGTTTCTGACACTCCGCCATTACACTACACTACACTACACTACACTACATTACATTACACTATTGGCATTTGGCAGATGGCAGACGCTCTTATCCAGAGCGACGTACAGTTGATTAGACTAAGCAGGAGACAATCCTCCCCTGGAGCAATGCAGGGTTGAGAGCCCAACGGCTGTGTGGATCTTATTGTGGCTACACTGGGATTAGAACCACCGACCTTGCGTGTCCCAGTCATTTTCCTTAACCACTATGCTACAGGTCGCCCCGCCCCACCCTGCCCACTACATTACATTACACTACACTACATTTTGACTACACCATTACATCACACCCAAATCCAGTCATAACGTGCGTTCAAGACAGCGATCTATGTTTGCAGCAGAAAATGTTGAAATGATTTGAAATGAACATTCCATTTAGTTCACCACCAACGCCTTTTTAATACAAATGGATGTGACTGAACTCTAACAATGCATTACATTTTTCACATTACGTGTTATTTAGCTGTGCAATGTGGGGTTCGGGGCCTTGCTCAAGTGCCCAACGGCTGTGCGGATCTTATCGTGGCTACACTGGGGATTGGACCACCGGGGTCCCAGTCATGCACTCACGTGCGTCTATGCTGCACGCTAAATGTCAACTTTTCTACCTAACTTTTTCTTTTGTTTTTAGAAATTTTTTAGGCCTTTTTCAGCTTTATTGGACAGTATAGAGTATAGAGAGACAGGAAGAATGGGAGCGAGAGAGAGGGGAAGACATGCAACAAATGTCGGACTGTCGGATTCGAACCGCCGACGTCGCGGCTCGCAATGAGCATGCGGTCAGTGCTCTGCAGGCTGCGCCACCGAGACACCCTTGTCTACCTAACTTTTGTCACAACCTGAAAAAAAGTTTTAATCTGTTTGCGAACGTTAACTACTCTTAGCCTGTCTGGCTTTCTGGTCTCCCAGGTAATTAATGAAGCAATCAGTGGCCCTGATTGGCCCGCCTGTCTTCACACCTGACTCGCAGGTGACGGGAGGGTGGGAAACCGACGGCTCTCGTGATCCGATCTGACGTAGACGGTGCGGCTCTCCCCCCCTGATCTTGTCTGCAGAGGCACAGGAAACGGCCCTAATGATGATTAATCGCCCTCGTGCTGCGTGTCAATGCAGGTCACCTGATCCCTTTTTAATTTCCCCCCCAGCACCTGCGTACGGGGGAGGGGGTTGGGGGGGGGGGGGGGGGGGGGTCTCCGCCATTATTTAACGCCCAATCACAGCCTCCCGATTCCTCTGGTCCCAGGGAATCTGTGCCGGCTGTGTTCTCATCCTTCTACGTGTTAGCGGACTATTCTCCATTTCTGTGGAATATTTTCAGGGTTTTTTTTTTTTGTGTGTGTGGGAGTCGAGCATCACTATTCCAGCAATTCTGCGATTTACATTTATTTATTTCTTTTCAGGCGAAGGGGGGGGGGGCTCGCTGACGAATGGCACCTTTTTTTTTTTTTTTTCTCGTTTTAAGTTTCAAATGCAAAAAGCGGAAAAAAAAAACAATAAAAGCGGAAGGCGGAGCGGAACTGATGAATAGACGCTGATTTCACGCTGTGGCGAGCACCGCGCCCGAGTCGACACCTGAGCGCTCCGCAATCACAGAACCTTCCAGAAAAAAACACAGCCGCCGAGAGACGGCAAGCGTCACAAGCCTCCCTCTTCCTCCCCCCCCCCCCCTCCTCTTCCTCCTCCCCCCCCCCCCTCCTCTTCCTCCTGGCTGGCTCTCTCTCTCAGTATCGCCCAGAGATACCTCAACAGACAAAAAAAAGTCAATAAAAGAAGATCAGATAAGGACGAATAAAATAATACAAATTAAAATAAAAGTGGCCTTGCTTCGGTAAGCCGACTTGAAAACGAAAGGCCGGGGGATGTCTCGGGGCAAATGTGCGGAGAAAATGCAGATTTTATAGCTACTTGGAGCACTATGCTATGTGATGCAAGCCTGAAGTGTTCTTCATAACAAACAATAGTAAATATATCATTATCTATGCTTAGCAATGCATATATTACTGAGTGAGCTTGCTCAGTGATGTGGCAGCCATTTTAAAATAAAAACATAAATATATAAATTAGCCAAGGAGGTGAAGAGAATACTTATTTAACTTATTCCACGGATTTACTGGAGGACACACACTCGGTCTCACACACACGTACACACATGTACACTCACACACACACACACACACAGGAGGAGGCTGAATGACTGTCAGTGCAGTTAAATGTTGACACACCTCTCTGTTCTGCCGTCTGACACAGCTGTCAAGTAAGGTTCACTGTAGAGGCTTGAGCTGCCAATCAGATGCATCTACACACACACACACACACTCTCTCACACACGCACACGCACACTCACACACACACACTGATACAGACACACACTCACTCACACACACGCACACTCACTCACACACATGCACACTCACACACACTGATACAGACACACACACACACTGATACAGACACACACACACCCTGTACACAAACACACACACACACACACCCTGTACACACACACACACACACTGATACAGACACACACACACACCCTGTACACACACACACACACACACACACTGATACAGACACACACACACACACTGATACAGACACGCACACACACTGATACAGACACACACACCCTGTACACACACTCTCACACACACACACACACTGATACAGACACACACACCCTGTACACACACACACAAACACACACACCCTGTACACACTCACACACACACACCCTGTACACACACACACACCCTGTACACACACACACACTCACACACCCTGTACACACACACACACTCCTGTACACACACACACACACCCTGTACACACACACACACACACCCTGGTCACACACACACACACACCCTATACACACGCACACACACACACACACACCCTGTACACACACTCACTCACACACACACACACTGATACAGACACACACACCCTGTACACACACACACACACTCACACACACACAAACACACTGATACAGACACCCACACCCTGTACACACACACACACACTCACACACACACACACACTGATACAGACACACACACCCTGTACACACACACACACACACACACACCCTGTACACATACACACACACACACTGACACAGACACACACACCCTGTACACACACTCACACACACACACCCTGTACACACACACACTCTCACACACCCTGTACACACACACACTCTCACACACCCTGTACACACACACACACCCTGTACACACACACACACACACACCCTGTACACACACACACACACCCTGTACACACACTCACACACACACACACACACACCCTATACACACGCACACACACACACCCTGTACACACACTCACACACACACACACACACACTGATATAGACACACACACCCTGTACACACACACACACTCACACACACACAAACACACTGATACAGACACACACACTCTGTACACACACACACTCACACACACACACTGATACAGACACACACACCCTGTACACACACACACACACACACACACTGATACAGACACACACACCCTGTACACACACACACACACACACTGATACAGACACACACACCCTGTACACACACACACACACCCTGTACACACACACACACACCCTGTACACACACTCACACACACACACACCCTATACACACGCGCACACACACACACACCCTGTACACACACTCGCACACACACACACACACTGATACAGACACACACACCCTGTACACACACACACACACACACACACAAACACACTGATACAGACACACACACCCTGTACACACACACACACACTCACACACACACACACACACACTGATACAGACACACACACCCTGTACACACACACACACACACACACACTGATACAGACACACACACCCTGTACACACACACACACACACACACACTGATACAGACACACACACCCTGTACACACACACACACACACGAGCCGGCGAGCCGGCCGTCATCGTCATGGCAACCGGACGCCGAAGCCGGGGGGAGTCTCTTGTTTCCTTGCTTTCTACTTTCTATGTGATTTTTTTATTTTTAGAAATACGTTTGTCAACCGGATCTGTCTTATCTATCCAATTGTAGTTTTGGTGCCTGGGGGGACATTTACAAACCTCAAAGACTCTGGTGTCCGTCTCATTAGAGGGGGGGGGGGGCAGACTCAGGTGTCCGTCTCATTAGAGGGGGGGGGGGGGGGGGCAGACTCAGGTGTCCGTCTCTGTAACGTCTCTCCTGGGAACATGCAGATGCGTTCATTCAGGTGTGACAGCTCCATGTTTACCAGAGAATAAACGCCATTTAATCAGGGAATCCTCGCTCAGTCGCCGAACTGCTCGGCCTGATGGGTACTGACAGGAGTGGCGTGCAGCGTTGGCGGAATTGTCCCCCCCCCCCGCCCTGCCCCCCTCTCTCTGACAGCTCCACAGCAGTGTCACCGCCACCCCCTCCACCCTCTCACATCCTGCCCCGCGCTACTCCACCCTGTCACATCCTGCCCCGCGCTACTCCACCCTCTCACATCCTGCCCCGCGCTACTCCACCCTGTCACATCCTGCCCCGCGCTACTCCACCCTGTCACATCCTGCCCCACGCTACTCCACCCTGTCACATCCTGCCCCGCGCTACTCCACCCTGTCACATCCTGCCCCGCGCTACTCCACCCTGTCACATCCTGCCCCGCGCTACTCCACCCTGTCACATCCTGCCCTATGCTACTCCACCCTGTCACATCCTGCCCCGCGCTACTCCAAACCCCAAAATTATGTTAGTGTGTGAGTGTGTGTGCGTATGTGTATGTCTGCGAATGTGTGTATGCGTATGTTTGTCAGGGTGTGTACATATGTATGTGTTTGTGTGTGTGCGTATGTGAGTGTGTATCTGTGTGTGTGTGCATATGCGTATGCCTGTGTGTGTGTGCGTGTGTGTGTGTGTGTGTGAGTGTGTATCTGTGTGTGTGTGCATATGCGTATGCCTGTGTGTGTGTGCGTGTGTGTGTGTGTGTGTGTGCGTGTGTGCGTGTGTGTGTGTGCGTGTGTGTCTGTGTGTGTGTGTGTGTGTGTGTGTGTGCGTATGCATATGTCTGTGTGTGTGTGTGTGTGCGTATGCATATGTCTGTGTGTGTGTGCGTATGCATATGTCTGTGTGTGTGTGTGTGTGTGTGTGTGTGTGCGTATGCATATGTCTGTGTGTGTGTATGTGTGTGTGCGTATGCATATGTCTGTGTGTGTTTGTGTGTGTGTGTGTGCGTATGCATATGTCTGTGTGTGTGTGTGTGTGTGTGTGTGTGTGTGTGTGTCAGTACTGAAACTACATGGAATGATGTGTCACATGATCCAAGTATGACAGATTATCCGTGACAAACAATACTAAATATTGAATTATCTACACATTTAAATTAATGCATTACTGAGCGAGCCTGCTCGGTGTTGTGACAGCTGGTTTAAAATAAATACATAAGTATATAACTCAGCAGAAAGTGGGGGGTAAATGCTGTCAGACTCGCCACCAGAGAGCGGATATAACCCGTGATTTATTGTCATACTTACAGACACGGCCACATTGTGTTGGTTTTTGTTAGCGGCGGTTGACGTAAGCGGACGAAGTCATCGGCTGGAATATCACCGTAGGTCACCTGATCGCACTCACATCACCTCTGTCTCAGGGTATGTGTGAATAACCGTACCTTTGAATAACGCAGACGATCACCCAGGGGTCTCAGAGGGGGATTGTACTGAGGAGGAACGGTTAAAAATATATCTTTAATATAACTTCCCTCATCCGGCAGCCTTTCAGACCCCATGGAGCTCAATATTTTTTTAAAATGTAAGAATTCCGCAAGCAAAAACATAAATGTCGTATGTACCAGTTGCAGACTTACCAAGGCGGGGGAAAAAAGGTGTAAATAATAGGTGTTAAGAAGTATATTTAAAAACCATAATTAACGCAAGGAATCTGTGGGAGGCAGTCTTCGAGTCTGGCTTCGGCTGCCTCTTGTAAATGTTAAATGCCGGAGAAACAAACTGCCTTTTTCAAAAAACAAACTGCCATTTACAAAAAAAACAAACAGTGGGCTTATCTGCTTTAAAGGTCGTGGTAAATCACATTCGCAGTGCGTCGCTTGTAAAGCCATCTGTCGAGCGCCATAAACAAACACGGTAAACGGAGCAGGTGGATCAGACGCACAAAAAAATATCACCATCGCGCCAATTCAGCACGCTCAGACTTGAATTTGGGAGAAGAAGAGGGAGAAACTGAGATGGAGCGAGGGGGGAGAGAGAGAAAGAGGCAGAGGAGTGAGAGATGGAGGTGGAGAGAGCGAGAGAGAAAATTGCAGTTGTTTGTGTGTATACCTGCATTGGTAGTATGTGTGCTACTTAAGATCTGTTATTCTTTGTGTGTTATCTGACGTTTTGCATGTTCCTTGCCGTGCTGTGGCAATACAGATTCCATAAATTGAGACACTCTGTTCCTGTTCCTGTTTTTTTTGGCGTACACTTAGGCAATATTTACAGTACCAATGTATTTCATACCTATAATGCATTTTGAATTTGAATTTGAGAGAGAGAGAAAGACACAAAGAGAGGGAGAATGAGAGACAGTGAGAGAGAGGAAGAAAGAGACAGAGTAAGAGAGAGGGAGAGAGATAGAGTGAAACAGA
>NC_083760.1:88952738-88955238 GCF_963514075.1 Conger conger | reverse complement strand
CAGCCATGATTGACAGGTTGCGCTGCTCAAAGTAGCACTGGGGCTGTTGTTCCTCCCATAAACCAAAAACCCACCACCTCTCCCTCTCATCAGAGGTGCATCATGGGACTCTTCCATTGTGCCAGTGATGCTGAGGAGCGGTGCATTCTGGGAACGAGCGACTCCCTTGGATTGGGGCAGGTGTTGGCTGGCACCGCCCCAGGAAGCCTCTCGCTTTGCCTGCGCGTCACTTTAGTGAAGCAAACGCTTTGAAACCTTTATGTCATCTCACGGTGTGTTACTGTAATTATGGACGAGAATGATGAGTGGGCGAGAGAGGGAAAGACAATGTGGGAGAGAGAGGCAGAGAGAGAGAGAGAGACAGGGAGATACAGAGTGAGAGAGGGAAAGACAATGTGGGAGAGAGAGGCCGAGAGAGAGACAGAGAGATACAGAGTGAGAGAGGGAAAGACAATGTGGGAGAGAGAGGCCGAGAGAGACAGGGAGATACAGAGTGAGAGAGGGAAAGACAATGTGGGAGAGAGAGGGAGAGAGGAGAGGGGGAGAGTGGGAGAGAGAGGGAGAGAGGGAGACGGGAGAGAGAGACAGTGAGATGGAGAGAGAGAGGGGGAAAGACAATGAGAGAAGGAGAGAATGAGGGAGACAGGGAGAGAGACAGAGCAGGAGAGAGAAAGAGGGAGAGAGGGAGAAAGGGAAAGAGAGAGAGAGAGGGAGACGGGGAAAGACTGACACTCTTTCCTCCAGCTTCTGCCCTCCGTGGCCGTGGTTTGATATGTGGGTCTGAGAGACGCTGGGGTATTGTAACGGCACTGACACCCTGCAGCCAGAGCCCGGAGAGCAGGTCAGACTGTAATTACAGGAGCGGAAGCTTCCGGAAGCTCCGTTCATCCCCTTCCCTCCTTCACTGAAAGGTATAGAACCGTGTCTCGCACGCAATAAAGAGAAGGACGGCGCGCGGCAGATTAAGCGGATGAAAAGGGGGGGGGCTGTTAAATACGTTTTTTCAAGTCGGAAATGTAGAGCGCGCTTTTTGTACGACTAAAAGGGGCGAGTTCTCGTATTGGGAAACGAGCAGCCCCGGGACGGCGGGAAATGGATCGGGAGCCGCCGTCCGCCGCAGACCCGCCACAGCCCAGCGTGGGCCCAGATCGCCGTCGTTTCCTGACGACGGGCTTTTGTGAAGTGAACAAAGCGCGGCTGAGCTGAACTGAGTGCCTGCGGCTCGCTCGCTCTGAGCTAATCGCGCTGATCGTTCCTGCGAGGGGCGAAGCCGCTGGACGCGTTCTGACGAGTGATTGACAGTGAACCGTCGCTCCGCCCGTTTCTTTGTGCCGCGACGCCTCACTGGCTCGTCGCGAGAGGCTTATTCAGCGGGCGGGACGTTCTGTTGCCACCCCCCCCGGGGCCGTCTTGTCTTGTCTGTCGACGAAAGCCTGATTTATTAACTCTGTCGCTCGACCCCGTCGGACCAGAAAAACATTTTTGTCGGCGCTGTGCAACCGCCGGGATCGCGTGTGACGGACAACGTCGTGCCGGTTCGCGCAGCGTTGGCGGAGCGCTGAAATTTGTTCGGTGAACGTTTTCCGCCGTCTCGTTACCTTAGAGACAACGGAACCATCCTGGCTGGCGTTTGCCCTGAAGTATCGCGGAAAACTTTGATGTCTGCGTAATAAGTATAAATCGGCAGTCGACTCTTCTGAACAGCTTGCCACATTTTGATATATTCCTCTGCGGGGGTTGTGGAAATATTGGCTCTGGCACAATGGGAGCCCCCCCACCACCACCTCCACCCCCTACCTTATACAACTCTTCTCCGCATGTGACACGTTCTCTGCCCTGCGCTGACAGACCGCTGTAACCAGCCCTGGCGTGATTGGGAGGAAGCAGTGTTTCAGTAATGATCCTCTGCACATGGTCCCTAATTAGGTGTGTTTAAAGAGCTGGGAGCTGTAATTACACCCCCATCACCAGGGCAGGGATGAAGCTGTCTGATCTGCCCACAGCTGTGTGTGTGTGTGTGTGTGTGTGTGTGTGTGTGGTGTGTGTGTGTGTGTGTGAGTGAGTGTGTGTGTGAGGGGTGTATGAGTGTGTGTGTGTGAGAGGGGTGTATGTGTGTGTGTGAGGGGTGTGTGTGTGATAGCGTGTGTGTGTGTGTGTGTGAGACTGCATGAACAGTGTAGTGTGTATTCATCTACTGTATTTGTAGTGTGTATTCATGTACTGTATATGTACTGGGTTTATATTTACAGTATATGTAGTGGGTTTATATCTACTGTATATTTAGTAAAACAGTTCAAGCATTTCCTGTAGAATTCCAGGGAAAAAACTGCAAATGGACTCCCTGAGGAATTCTGCAATTCAGCACTCGCTGTGTTGGGTTCCGACTTCACAGTGTCGTGCAGGGATCATCAGCTCTGGCCCAATCAAAATCCAGCCCTGGTTTTATTTTCTCCCGGGTAATTAGTGCTACTGACTGGCCACACGGTCTTCACACCTGACT
>NC_083760.1:88937738-88950238 GCF_963514075.1 Conger conger | reverse complement strand
GAGGGTAATTTCTCCAACCGAGAGGGAGGCAGGTGAAGAGGAAATTAGACAGAGGGAGAGAGAGAGAGGGGGGGGGAGAGAGTGAGAGAGAGAAGGGGGGAGTGAGAGGGGAGAGGGAGAGAGAGTGTGTGTGCTTGAGTGTGAGAGAGAAATAGAAGTCTGTATGCGTGTATGCGCTTGTGTATAGTTGTGTGTTTGTGTATGGGGGTGAAGGTGTGTGTGTATGTGTGTGTGCGTATGTGTGTGTGTGCTCCAACAGGAGACACTCTCTCTGGAGAGAGAGAGAGAGAGGAGAGAGAGAAGGAGACAGCTTGTGTGTGTGACAGGGGAGGGACATGTTTTATTTCTTATAGAGAAGGGGGGGGGGGGAGATAGGAAAAATTAAACTGTCAACAAATCAGTGTGCATCCATCAGAGACGGCGCGCTGAGAGGAGGAGACGGAAACGAAGGAGAAGTCAATTAATCAGCCGCCCGACCGCCAACCCCGCCGTCCCTCAGCGGCCGGGGCCGGGCCGCACGTCTGTCACCGGAGCGCCGAAAAAACAAGAAGAAAAACGCTCAAAACCTGGAGACACGACCCCAATTAGCCCCCTGCCGGACCGGGGAGAAGGGGCGCCTTACTTATCCTCGTGTCCCCGATTCAAATTCAAACCAAAATCCAGACTCTTTTTTTTCCACAAACAAAAAATGAGTTATTTCGCCGACGCTTTTATCCAAAGCGACTTCAGGCGAGTTTATAGTTAGGCGGGCGTGTGATTGGCCGATGGATATCGCCAGATTGTCACCGACTTTATCCGTTATCGTTCCCCTTTGATTTTCCGCCGCTGTCGCTCATGAAGGAAGTATAAACTGAGAACACGCGTCGCCGAAATGAAGTCACTGCGAGCTCCGGATGATTCATTACAGATCATTACAGATGAGAACGTTCCGCCGACCGAGCCAGCGACGGGGGTCAAAGGTCAGCGCGAGTCGTGTCTCGGCGGTGACGGCGGCGACATCGAGTCGTGCGCTAAGGGCCGCCCCCCACCCCCCCCCCCCCCCCCAGATCAGCCCGCTCGAGCGACTTCACGCTGAAGTTCAGCCGGAGAGACTCCTCTCTTCTAAACTCTCTTCTAGACTCTCCCGGTGTCGCCGACACCGCCGTTAGCGCTGAAGCGCTATCGACCGTTCGCCCGCCGTTGCTGCCCCCCCCCCCCCCCCCCCCGTCGCCGCCCCCCCGTCGCCGCCCCTGCCCTGTCTAATCTCATCACGCCGAGGCCCAGCTTCCGGTTACCACGGCCGCCGACAGCGGCGCAGAGACGCTCCAAAATTACATGTAAACGAATAAATAAATAAATAAATAAATAGATAGATAAAATGATAATATCAGCTGCTGCCGTGGACGGAGAACAGTTGGGAGCGAATGAAACAATAAACGATTACAAGAAGGAAAAGCTCGCCGGAAGGGGGAAGATTATTTTTATTTATTTTTCACGGGCACGCAGCTGAGAATATTTAAGCTGTCATTATCGCAGATGGGAACAGGAGTGTTCGATTGTTAAGCTTTATTGAGCTAATAAACAATAACGTCTGTGGAGAAAAAAAAAAGACACAGAAAAAAAAATCCAGAGCTTTGCTCTTTCTTAATGTTAAATTCATAAAGCTGTTGCACAGGCCCCTCGGGAGGTGCGCAGCGAGATGTTTTTATCTCTCAAGCAGCTGTGGCCCAGTTTCAGTGCATTTCCTCATTTACTGACGAGCAGTGAGGACCGAAATGATGTCATTGGGCCTGACGGATTTTCGGAGTGTGCTGATTGGTGGATGCACCGAATTGGGGAGGGGTCACGGTGTACTCTGGTCCAGTGGTATGACATGACCTGGGATTGTCCTGATGAGAAATGTACATGAAAAAATTATGTTTCTTCTTTCTTTCCCTTTCTTTCTCCTTCTTTCTTTCCGTTTCCCCACCCCACTGCCATTTATCCTCCCCCCCCCCCCCTTTCAGGAGGCCTCCAGTCCAGTATCTTTGATGCCCCGTAAAAGTTTTTATCTGTGAAAGAGAGAGAGAGATGGCCCTGCCCGTCAGAGGCGGTGAGTAATGGCAGCTCATAAAACAGAGTTAAAATGGGCGATAAATCGCTGGGTAAGAGCTGTCAGGGCCTGGCAGCCCCGAAACGGATTAACCAGCGCGGACACGTCCTCTCTCCCAGCAGCCCTTTTACCCCATAACCCCCCTCCCCCCGATACTGCACCCCCCCCCTTCAGCCCTGTTACCCCATAACCTCCCCTCCCCCCGATACTGCACCCACCCCCTCCTTCAGTCCTGTTACCTCATAACCCCCCCTCCCCCCGATACTGCACCCACCCCCCCTTCAGCCCTGTTACCCCATAACCCCCCCTCCCCCCGATACTGCACCCCCCCTTCAGCCCTGTTACCTCATAACCCCCCCTCCCCTGATACTGCACCCCCTCCCCCTTCAGTCCTGTTACCCCGTAACCCCCCCGATACTGCACCCACCCCTCCCTACAGCCCTGTTACCCCATAACCCCCCCTCCCCCCGATACTGCACCCCCTCCCCCTTCAGCCCTGTTACCCCCATAACCCCCCCTCCCCCCGATACTGCACCCCCCCCTTCAGCCCTATTACCTCATAACCCCCCCCTCCCCCGATACTGCACCCCCCCCTTCAGCCCTGTTACCCCATAACCCCCCCCGATACTGCACCCCCTCCCCCTTCAGCCCTGTTACCTCATAACCCCCCTCCCCCGATACTGCACCCCCTCCCCCCTCAGCCCTGTTACCCCATAACCCCCCCTCCCCCCGATACTGCACACCCCCCCCTTCAGCCCTGTTACCCCATAACCCCCCTCCCCCCGATACTGCACCCCCCCCTTCAGCCCTGTTACCCCATAACCCCCCCTCCCCCCGATACTGCACCCCCTCCCCCTTCAGCCCTGTTACCCCATAACCCCCCGCCCCCCGATACTGCACCCCCCTTCAGCCCTGTTACCTCATAACCCCCCCTCCCCCCGATACTGCACCCCCCCCTTCAGCCCTGTTACCTCATAACCCCCCCTCCCCCGATACTGCACCCCCCCTTCAGCCCTGTTACCTCATAACCCCCCCTCCCCCGATACTGCACCCCCTCCCCCTTCAGCCCTGTCACCCCGTAACCCCCCCTCCCCCCGATACTGCACACCCCCCCCTCAGCCCTGTTACCCCATAACCCCCCCTCCCCCCGATACTGCACCCCCTCCCCCTTCAGCCCTGTCACCCCGTACGGAATACGGAATATTCACTCTGAAAATCACAGAATATTCACTTTGAAAATCACGGAATATTCACTCGGAACATATTAATTCAGAAATGCTCTTTCAGCAATCTGTGTTTCAAACACCATGGCGCGCAGGGAAATCTGATCATTTATAAACTACAATATCCGCTTCACTAATTTCTCAGACTGGAACAATCGGACGCTCGGATAAGCAGTCTCTTCGTCCGTCACACTCACACACCTCACACACACACCTCACACACACACACACACCTCTCACTCACACACACACCTCTCACTCACACACACACCTCTCACTCACACACACACTCACACACTCACACACCTCACACACACACACACTCACTCACACACCTCACACACACACACTCACACACTCACACACACACACACTCACACACTCACACACACACCTCACACACACACACTCACACACCTCACACACACACACACTCACACACTCACACACCTCACACACACACACACTCACACACCTCACACACACACACACTCACACACACTCACACACCTCACACACACACACCTCACACACTCACACACACCTCATACACACACACACCTAACGCACACACACACCTCACACTCACACACACACACTCACACACCTAACACACACACACACCTCACACTCACACACACACACACACACACACACACCTAACACACACACACCTCACACACACACACACACACACACCTAACGCACACACATACTCACACACACACCTCACACACACACACACCTAACACACTCACACACACACACACACACACACACACCTCACACACTCACACACACACACACACACACACACACTCACACACCACACACACACACACACCTAACACACTCACACGCACACACAACACACACACACACACACACACACACACACACACACACACACCTCCCGCCAGAGGACCGGGCGCATTAGTGTGCAAATCCCGCCGCTCCAGCGACCCGTGCCACACGCTGACTCAGCAAACACACAGACCTCAGGCTGCCACACACACGCACACACGCACACTAAGACATGCACACACTCACTAAGACACACACACGCACACTTAGACACGCACACACACACTCACCCACACACACTCAGACACACACTCACACTCAGACCGACACGCACACACGCACCACGCACACTAAGACACACACACGCACACTAAGACACACACACGCACACTAAGACACGCACACACACGCGCACTTAGACACGCACACACACACTCACCCACACACTCACACTCAGACACACACACACACACTCACCCACACTAAGACACGCACACACACACTCACCCACACACACTCAGACACACACTCAGACACGCACACACACACTCACCCACACACACTCAGACACACACTCACACTCAGACACGCACACACACACTCACCCACACTAAGACACGCACACACACTCAGACACGCACACACACACTCGCCCACACTAAGACACGCACACACACTCAGACACGCACACACACACTCGCCCACACTAAGACACGCACACACACACACTCAGACACACACACACTCACACAATGCGCACACACTCAGATGCGCACACACACTCAGACACACACAGACACGCACACACACTCAGACATGCACACACACACTCACACACACACACACTCAGACACACACACACACACACACACACACACGGCTGGCGTGTCTACACCTTAAGCAAAGCATCACCCGCTCCTCAGAACAGGCCTGCAAGGGAAAACACTTCAAGGAAAATATGGTTAAGCTTGGAAAATATTGATTTTATTTGTTGTAACATTATTCAAGCGCAACGGTTTAGTGTGTTTGTGTGAGTATGCGTTTGTGCGTACGTGTGTGCTCTTGTTTTTCCAGGTGTGAGTGTTGTGT
The DNA here is from genome assembly GCF_963514075.1 of Conger conger. Lineage (NCBI taxonomy): Eukaryota > Metazoa > Chordata > Actinopteri > Anguilliformes > Congridae > Conger > Conger conger. Next base: position 88,945,051 of record NC_083760.1, on the reverse strand, counting down.
TTCTGTGTCTGTGGATGTGTGTGTCAGTGTGCATGCATGCGTATGTGTGCGTGTGTGAATGTGTGTTGTGTGTGTGCATGCCTGTGTGTGTCTTTGTGTGTGCTGTCGTAACACTTTAAGATCTGGGGATATTGTTGTACCATGCCTCCGTTTTATTTCCTTTACCAGAGCTCGTAAAAAATCTATTACTACAAACAACTATTAATAAGAAATCGATTTGAGACTCCCAGAAGTGTTTTGTGCAAATGTTAATGAATTTTTAAAAACCTCAGTGATATGAACTGGAAATACAATTTTTTTGAAATGGAAAAAATGGAAATTGGGGGTTGGGGGGTGGGGAGGGGAGCATTGTGGTAATTGTTGGCAAAAAGCAGGGAAATTATTATCGCAAACTCAAGTGCCATGTACAATTTAGAAAGAATAATTCTGTGAGATAGGAAATCTAGTATTTTATGGCTCCATTCTGGTTTCTTCCTCTGGTTTTTCAACGGGTGTTTTGGGGCTTTTTGGAATGATTATTTTGTAATGATTATTTTCGGAACTTTATGCCAAAGCGACTGCTTTTTAAACTGAGTTAGTGCAGTGCACGCAGCCTGGGATTTTGGGCCCTGAAAACATGATTGGGGTCCCACCACTACCCACCCCATCCCTGAGGGGCCTTGGAATCATCCTAAATCACCCACTGAACACTTGCTGATGTAACAAGCATCTTTGATTGGCTAAGAGCAGCAGAGTTGAATTTAATTCAAATTTATTTTATTATTTATGAAAAATAATATTACTAGAACCCTTTCTACACTTCAAAGGGTTAAAGTGGGAAAAGTCTCACTTTATTTCATTCTGTGTGTGTGTGTGTGTGTGTGTGTGTGTGTGAATTTATTCATTGTAACACACACTTTAATAACAATGAACTCTAAAATCTTATTTGCAGTCTTACCCATCTTGCACTTGGTCCCTTGGAGCTGCAGTTTATACACAGTAATGAGCGTGTGTGTGTGTGTGGGATGTCTGTGTGTGTGTGGGATGTGTGTGTGTGTGTGTATGTGTGGGATGTCTGTGTGGGTGTGTGTGTGTGTGGGATGTCTGTGTGTGTGTGTGTGGGATGTGTGTGTGTGTCTGTGTGTGGGGGGGATGTGTGTGTGTGTGTCTGTGTGTGTGGGGGATGTGTGTGTGTGTGCGTGTGTGTGGGATGTGTGTGTGTGTGTGTCTGTGTGTGTGGGGGATGTGTGTGTGTGTGTGTGGGATGTCTGCTGGAGGGTATGAGGCCCCCAGTCGACAGGTGTGATGCCGCGCATACGGTGTGTGTGTTACTCCTCATCTGTCCTCATTTATTTGTTTTTATGCACTTGTGAGGACGTTACGGCGAGCTCTGATTAATCCACACGTGGCGTCGCCTCCTTCGTTCACAGACTGTGTGTCAGTTGTAAAATGAGGCAGAAAGATGTTGTTTACGCTGGAAGGGGTGCCTCAGCACGGCGGCAGCCTGTGACCTCGTGGCTGAGGTACGAGACCCGGGACCCGGAAGGCCGAGGGTTCCAGCCCCGGTGTAGCCGCGATAAGATCGGTGCGGCTGGAGTGAAACGGGCTGAAGTGTAGGCAGGACTGACCTGGGAAATACTGGACGTGTGGACGCCCTGGCAAAAGCACGAAGGGTAAATACGGGAACGTGGCCTGTGCAGTGGGTTAATAAGAGAGGGCCTATGAGTTTTCTGTGCTTTGTGTTAGACGGCACTTCAAAGAAATATCCTTCGCTCATACCGCGGGGTCAGACTCCGTGTGCTTATGGTATTCGCCCCTACTCACCGTAGTTTGTAGAGCGCTTTTTACAGAGACACTGTCCCAAGGACACTTTACAGAGGAAACTGAGAGGAAAATCGAGCGAGAAAACCAGGCCTGATGCACTGAAAACCAGGCCTGACGCACTGAAAACCAGGTCTGATGCACCAACAAGCGATCAACTGACAGTTGGACAAATAAATACAAACAGTCGCAAGAAAAATTCCACAATGGACAGACATCTCGGGAGGAACCTGGTTATAGAAGGGGATTCTGGGACATATAAGCCGGCTAACATTGCCTCGCTTGGAACCTCAAACCCACCCAGCCAATTAAACTCTATCCTACAGCAAAAATACAGCAAAAATAAAAATATTATTAATAATAGTTGGCCAACAGCCTGGCAAAGGAAGTTGCTGGAGGAGGACACACGTTGTTGTTTTAGTGGTTTGAAAGCTGGTCTGGGCAGTTCTATTTGGGGAGGTTTTGTTCACGGTGATGAAGATTGAGAAGACTGGGCGGGTTGGGGACAGAGTGGGGGGGGGGGGGGGGGGGTGATCTGGTGAGAGATGTTTCTGGAAGGTGTCGGACATGCTGCGTTCTGTCACTTGGTTTCCCAGCGGACGGCGCGATATCACTCAGGCTGCCCGACGCTGAGCCACATTAGGCCAGCGCGGCAACGGTGTGGATTTCAGTGAGAGCTGGAGATATACTCACTCACACTCACGCACACACACACACACACACTCACACACACACACACACACATTACCCCCCGCCTGCCACTACAACCCCCACGCCCCCCAGGGGAAATCTGCAGCTCTCCAAATAATAACACACGGAGAAAGTGGAAAGTGGAGAAGGCCGTTATTTAGGGAGCGAGAGAGAGGGAGTGAGAGAGTGAGAGAGAGAGAGGGAGAGGGAGTGAGAGAGGGAGAGAGTGAGAGAAGAGAAAGGGAGAGAGGGAGAGAGAGAGACGGAGGCACTTTCTTTGTTAGTAGTGTTCTTACTCCTGTCCTAATTAGTGTTTGTCATTCAACATGTAGGTTGTCCGTCAGTTTACGTGTCATTGTTAATTGTTTCATCGTGAATTGCTTTGGCAATATTGTATATAGTCATGCCAACAAATAACTATTCAATTGAATTGAGAGAGAGAGAGAGAGAGGATGAGAGAGAGAGAGAGAGGCAGAGAGGTGGAAGTAAAAAAAATGGAAAGACCAGTCACAGATAAAAGAATAAATAGCAATAAAATTATAAATGGCAGCAGCCTCTATTGATGGTCATTACTATATGACGTCACGTCCTTTTACTGGGGAGAAATTGAACATCAAACCCTTGAGTCTTGAGTGGCCACCTGTTTGTGGGTGTGTGTGTGTGTGTGTGTGGGGGGGGGGTTCTGTATGAGTCACTGTTGCTATGATACACCCTCACCTCCCCCCCCACCCCCCACGGTTTCCTTGCCTGCTTACATCATCGCAGACGTAAGCACACACCTGAAGGAGCCACTGCGTGAACGAGCTGAACCCCGATCAACCCTCAACAGACGTATCGATCTGACAACGGGACAGGACAGGAGACACTTCCAGGGCGGATGCTGGGATCCAGAACGACTTGCACAACATTCTGCTTTTTTACGTAGAATCCAGGCGACGTTGGCCCAGGCGGTCAGAAGAAGTCGTCTGGCAGTCGGATCGGAGGGTTGCCGGTTCGATTGCGTCGAAGTGTCCGTGAGCAAGGCGCCTAACCTCCAAAAATGCTCCTGATGAGCTAGCCTTGCGTGGCAGCCGATCGTCGTTGGTCTGTGTGCGTATGTATGAATGGGTGAATGAGAAGCGTGTATTGTACAGCGCTTTGGATAAATGTGTGATAGAAATTCCAACTATTCACGCACAGCTTATTGCACCTCACACAGTTTCCGTCTGTCACTGGATATGTGCGAACGCATATCAGAGCTGAATGAGTCTGCTGTAGCCTTGTGTCTACGGTACGTGACTGGGACCTGAAAAGTTGGTGGTTCAAGCCCCAGTGTAGCCACGGTAAGAATCTGCCCGGCTGTTGGGCCCTTATGGTTATGATTACATTACATTACATTAATGGCATTTGGCAGACGCTCTTATCCAGGGGGACGTACAGTTGATTAGACTAAGCAGGAGACAATCCTCCCTTGGAGCAATGCAGGGATAAGGGCCTCGCTCAAGGGCCCAACCTTAACCACTACGCTACAGGCCGCTCGATATTTCCCCAGACTGGGTTTTGCGCTGATTCTGGCCCAAAGTCTGCACTGCTTGCTCTCTTGAGTTCCCTGCTCCAAGGCCACCTTACGCGTGGCGACGCCAATAAAATCAAACTGGAATTCGTAACTGATCGTAAGAGAGAGCCAGTTATTATTTTCAAACTTCCCAGAATGCAAGTGAGCTTTCATATTTTTTTTTTTTGTGCTTCCAGTCGTCCCTCCCTCCCTCCCTTGCTCGCTCGCTCACTCAGCCAATCCCGACGGCCCATCCGTCACGTCGACGGCGTTCTGTCTCACTGGCGATCTCGACGGCGTTTCCCTCCGGGGGGGGGGGGGGGTCCTGCCGGGAAAATGAGTGATGGCGGGGGCACAAATCCCAGATCTCTGGCACGCGGCGAGACAGAGAGCCAGCTCACACACATGTCTCTTCCGTGAGTGGGGCGACATGGCTTAGGCAGTAAGAGCAGTCGTCTGGCAGTCGGAGGGTTGCCGGTTCGATCCCCCGTCCGGGCTGTGTCGAAGTGTCCCTGAGCGAGACACCTAACCCCCAAATGCTCCTGACGAGCTGGTCGGCGCCTTGCTTGGCAGCCAATCACCATTGGTGTGTGTGAGTGTGTGTATGAATGGGTGAATGAGAAGCATCAATTGTACAGTGCTTTGGATAAAGGCGCTATATAAATGCCAACCTTGGAGTCGCTCTCCACTCCTCGCCGCGTGCGCGCCCGTGTTTCTAGGGCGGCCTGTAGCGTAGTGGTTAATGTACATGACTGGGAGACACAAGCTCAGTGGTTCACTCCCTGGTGTAGCCACAATAAGATCCGCACGGCCGTCGGGCCCTTGAGCCAGGCCCCTTAACCCTGCATTGCTCCAGGGGAGGATTGTCTCCTGCTTAGTCTAATCAACTGTATGTCGCTCTGGATACGAGCATCTGCCAAATGCCAATAATGCAATGCGATGTAGTGCTTTTCAGCTTTTCAGCGTATCATCCTGTAGCTTTTCATTTGTGTTCCATGCTGATGCAAGTTTGAACTATTGCATTTTTGGTAAAAAAAGCTACTTTAAAGCCTGAGTCGAACGATTTCCCCGTAAAAAGCAGAATGTCAGACGCTAAAACGTTAACACAGAGAGCTGGCCATGGGAGGGCGGAGGGGGAATTGGGCTCTGGGGGCGGGGTTAGGAACTAGGTCACTGCGAACGTTTTGCGGCCGTTTCGGATATTAAACCGGAACGAGATCGCCGACGTGTGTGCGCCTTTAAAAGGCGTTTCCAGGACACGTCAAGGCTATGCTTTAGTGAACGTTCTGTGCTTCACCCAGTGCCATGTGTGAATCAGCCTCCCAACTACTGCGTCGTCAAAATATGCACCGTCTACTAAGCATACTGTTTATTGCACTCTTTTGTATGTGATGGGCAGTATTGCAAAAAAAAAATCCTCGAAACTGTTTTCTGATGGTACTGAGTAAGTGTTGTGAGACATCATGAGACATCCCTTACTACCCTTGTTGTGAAAAGGTCCCCACTCCTCTGATTTATGGCAGCTCCTCCTAAGAAGTATGCTTTACTTCCTTAAAAGCATGGACCTGAATACACTCAGCAAAAACCCCCAAAATAAGCATATCAGTCAGGGATTTTAAGTACGCTACATTTATAAAAAGGGGAAGGTTTCGCTACTTAACTACTCTCATCCTCAACATATGTTTGTACTCCATTGTCGGCAAACTAAACTGTATCACACACAACCCAGGTGTCAAGCTAACTTGAGTTTAAAAATGGCTGCCTTTTCAGATCTTTTTTTTTGAGTGAGAGATTTCTTTAGATGTCATCTGATTGGTCAATGCTGGTCAGTGATGGACAGCCACATTTTTATGTAAACATTGAATGATTTGTGAAATTGGCTGTTGATATGATAGATTGGGTTACATATTTGCTTGCAAAGTTTACACGGGACATTAAATAAACAGCATTATGTTTATTTAATGTTTACTGTTTCATCCCATGAAATTAGAACAATCATACAGCATCAAGATGAAAAAGAAAACGTTCACTGGTTTTCAAGAGCTGTCAAACACTGAATGGGGTCAACAACCTCAAACAGATGGACCTGACACGTGTACGGTGGTAAAGTCTCTGATAACGTGTCTACACCGGATTAATCCCGCTTGCAGAAAAAGACAAAAAGACGTGAATAAAGCAAGCCAGGTTGGTTCTTGTGTTGGCCGTCTTTGACTGTGTGGGCATGTAGGAGTCATCGGCAGGAACCTTATTGGTGAAAGTGAAATATAAAGCCCTTTAAGGAAAGAGCCGCGTTTTAATAGACCACCATATTCTGGAGCCTTTCAAGATAGATAATCCCATTACAGTGGCTAATTAAAATTTTAAGAGTACATCACAGAGGAAACTCCTACACAAATTAGACAATTCATAAGAATCGGCGGCTCGGCCGGTGGTAATCAGCATCAGTTAAGTACTTAATTGCGATTCCTCTTAAAATGGAAACCGCTCTAAATAGGCTAAAAATTACGCTAATTTAAAGCATATTTTAAAAATCCCCACATCTTCATTAGGAAACATTTTTATCTCATCTATAATGCAATTGTATGGGCATGTTAACGTCAGGGAAAATGTTCAATATTATTCATTAAAATTTTCATTGTGCCAGGAAGGTCAACTAAAAAAGCCGAGCCAGATTTACTGGACGAACTGCGACTGCTATTCGGATGGCTGCAGAACAGTAGCTGCGAGATCACAGCGTCCATCGATCCGTCGATTTTCCTTTAAACGCGGTCACAATGGGCCTGAAACGCCGCTTCTCCAATTAGCGTGCGGAATTCTAGGAACTCACGTTAGCGGCAGATTTACCGAGACTAGTCCTAATTAATCAGTCAAGGAAATTAACCTCCCTCAGAGACTCGCGGCGACGAGGTGATACCTCAGGCTCACTCGGCCTGGCTCCGAGGCCCTGAGAAATTGGGGATGGAGTAACCAGGCGGGGATAGCCTGGTGGATCTTTTCTCTGGAAATTCACCGAAGTCCACCATCTTTAAGGACATTCCAGCCCCTTATATGTTCCTTCTCGGAGCTAGAAGTAGAAGTTATGGAACTCCCAATTTTTCCTTTGAGCAAGAAAGCATGAACGCATCGTTCGAGTATTTATTTCAGAAAGCCTGACGTGTAAGAGAGAGTTTGAATGTATCTCTCTCTCCCCCTCTCTCTCTCTTTCCCCGATTTTCATCTTTACTTCTTGTTCTTTCATCTTTTCCTAGCCTCTACCGATGGGTGGAGCTATAGGGTCAAGAAAAGGAGG
>NC_083760.1:88933067-88935567 GCF_963514075.1 Conger conger | reverse complement strand
CTCTCTCTCTCCTCTCCGCTCTCTCTCTCTCTCTCTCTCTGAAAAAGCACCATGAGAGTCCATCGCGCAAGTGAATAAATAGAGTGGCGTAATTACTGAAATGTAGCAGTGCTGTGAGTAGAGAGAGTGGCTGAGTGAGCTGCTTCAGCTTCGGTGGACAGACGTGGTAAGCAGGAGTGGCCAGACATGAGCACGCTATGAAATGATAATAACTAGTTATGTAGCTGACGCTTTTTATCCAAAGCGACTTGCAGTTGATTAGACTGAGCAGGGGGACAATCCCTGCCAGGAGCTATGCGGGGGTTAAGGGCCTCCCCTCAAGGGCCCAACGGCTGTTTTCGGATCTCGTTGTGGCTACACCGGGGCTTGAACCACCGACTTTGTCCCGGTCAGGCGCCCCTATACCACTTGGCTAGTGGCTGCCCCCCGACACTAGCGCTAATGCTAAAATGTGTTTGCTTACAAAATTCCCAACATGCCTCCTCCACTGCACATGGAATGGGGCACGGGGCGCTCTGCAGACGGTGCAAACCGTGTGAATGACGCATGAGCAACTGGCATTGCAAGACATACATCGTGTGAACACGCCATTACATATTTCACATGCTCTGCTCCTGTTCGCTGGGGTCCGGGCAGAGAGGCAGTCCCAAACCGAAGGCAGCCAGTCTCGGAACGCGTGCCAAAGCCAGAGTCATTCAACTAGAAATGCGTCCTTCTCAAATTCGTTATTTGGCTGACACTTTTTATCCAGAGCGACTTGCAGTTGATTAGGCTAAGCAGGGGACAATCCCCCCCCGGAGCAATGCAGGGTTAAGGGCCCACAGCTGGGCAGATCTCATTGTGGCTACACCAGGGCTTGAACCACCAACTTGGGTCTGGGTCCCACTGTAGCATCTTAGCCACTTTGGCTATATGCTGCACCTTCAACAGAGCGAGGACCTCAGACCTCTCACTTCGGTTAAATGAATGGCGGCTCAGAGCAGCAAACAGGAGGCAGTGCGTTCAGTGTCTACGAATGTAACCGTACAGTGAACTCGATTCTCGATACGCTGAAATAATGCATGTGAAGGTTTTAACTGTAGGCCTCAGTGAGCATTCCATGAACTAGCCACCTAACTTGCGAGTAAGCGCTAGTAATTACTGCAAAGTACGTCCCAAATATTCATTAAGCCGCTATTGTCGGGGGGAAAAAGTGAATTCAGCGTGATTTATAGCCCCTCCCATCCCACCCCCGTAGAGATGCGGCCAATCATTTTAAGGGAAATAAATAACCGGACCAATAAAAAGGGGAGGACGGCTGGGAATGCTAATCGGAGGCGGGGGCTGGGCGACGATGATGTCACCTCGTCCATCTCACCGCGGGTTCGTCACGGCAACAGAGCGGTTGTCGTGCGTGCGCGCGTGCAGTCCAGCGCTAGCCGAGCTCGCCGTTTTGTCATATTTTTACGACGGCTTAAGTGGTCCTTTTCCCTGGATTTATTAGGCTAGCGCTGAGCCCTTGCATTTGTAACGGCCCCGCAAAAACGCGATCTGATTCTGCACCCCCCCACACACACACCGCTCCCCCCCCCCCCCCCCCCCCCCCCTCCACCAGCCGTACGGTCCAAAGGCACAAAGCCAGGCAGCTGCAGGCCGGGTCGAAACACATCACCCTGCACCGCTTTTAAACATCCACCCATTAGCTTCTGTCTCCCTCCCCCTGTGTCCCCATAAGCCCTGTTCTGTGTGCCTCTGTGGGTCCCCATATGCCCTGTTCTGTGTGCCTCTGTGGGTCCCCATTAAGCCCTGTTCTGTGTGTCTCCATGTGTCCCCATAAGCCCTGTTCAGTGTCTCTGTGTCCCCATTAAGCCCTGTTCTGTGTGTCTGTGTTGTCCCCATAAGCCTCTGTTCTGTGTGTCTCTGTGTCCCCATAAGCCCTGTTCTGTGTGCCTCTGTGGGTCCCCATATGCCCCTGTTCTGTGTGTCTCTGTGTCCCCATAAGCCCTGTTCTGTGTGTCTCTGTGTCCCCATATGCCCTGTTCTGTGTGTCTGTGTGTCCCCATAAGCCCTGTTCCGGTGTCTCTGTGTCCCCATAAACCCTGTTCTCTGTGTCCCCCATAAGCCCTGTTCTGTGTGTCTGTTGTGTCCCCATAAGCCCTGTTCTGTGTGTCTGTGTGTCTCCATAAGCCCTGTTCAGTGTGTCTCTGTGTCCCCATAAGCCCTGTTCTGTGTGTCTGTGTGTCCCCATAAGCCCTGTTCTGTGTGTCTGTGTGTCCATAAGCCCTGTTCTGTGTGTCTGTGTGTCTCCATAAGCCCTGTTCAGTGTGTCTCTGTGTCCCCATAAGCCCTGTTCTGTGTGTCTGTGTGTCCCTATAAGCCCTGTTCTGTGTGTCTGTGTGTCTCCATAAGCCCCTGTTCAGTGTGTCTGTGGGTCCCCATAAGCCCTGTTCAGTGTGTCTCTGTGTCCCCATAAGCCCTGTTCTGTGTGTCTGTGTGTCCCCATAAGCCCTGTTCAGTGTGT
>NC_083760.1:88920567-88923067 GCF_963514075.1 Conger conger | reverse complement strand
TTGCCATACATTAACTGGTTTATTTTTTCATACCACTATGAACTGGCATTGTCTAACGTGGTTGTTAACATTCATGATGTGTAAATACATAAACAAAGCTGTCCAGATTAACTTCCGCAGTTAGTTAGTTATCAACTGTATTAGTGCCAGTTCATGTAAGCCTGTTAAAGTGTTACCATCCCTTCCTGCCGACTAATTGGTTGGTCGGCTCTGTGTTTGTGGGGTTTTTTCGTGTAATTGTGTGAAATCTGTTTGATGTGTTTCTCCTTCCCCCCAGAGACTGTGCATCTCAGCAGAATACAGGCTTTGACATGACAGGTTTCTTTGTGTTTGAAGTGATTTACTGAGTTAATAGTTATAGACTTTTTCATAATTGGAGCACGAACGATTTGTTGAAAACATTTCTTCGCTCAGTCAGGCCAAGGTGGCGAAATTATCACCGTCTGAAATCTGCAGCAAGGGCGTTGCGACCAGGAATGTTCCTTCACACGCGAGCACGTACACACACATACACACACACCCACACACACACTCACACACATTCAAAGTGAAAACCCTTTCAGACAGTCAGAGCCTTCATGGGCAGATTTTTTGTTTTCTTGATTTCCTTTCACTTTGCTCAAAGTCAGTTTTGCACCCGATTAACATTTTATAGCCCTGGCGTCAGTTCTGCATGTGGTCCTGATTCAGAGGGATTCTGTGTTGATGGAGGTTTGGACATAAGAGAGGGATTCTGTACGGGTGGAGGTTTCTGTTCAGCTGCAGGAGAGGGATTCTGTACGGGTGGAGGTTTCTGTACAGCTGTAGGAGAGGGATTCTGTACGGGTGGAGGTTTCTGTACAGCAGTAGGAGAGGGACTCTGTACGAGTGGAGGTTTCTGTACAGGGGTAGGAGAGGGACTCTGTACGGGTGGAGGTTTCTGTACGGGTGGAGGTTTCTGTACGGGTGGAGGTTTCTGTACGGGTGGAGGTTTCTGTACAGCAGTAGGAGAGGGACTCTGTACGGGTGGAGGTTTCTGTACGGGTGGAGGTTTCTGTACAGCAGTAGGAGAGGGACTCTGTACAGGTGGAGGTTTCTGTACAGGGGTAGGAGAGGGATTCTGTACGGGTGGAGGTTTCTGTACAGCAGTAGGAGAGGGACTCTGTACGGGTGGAGGTTTCTGTACGGGTGGAGGTTTCTGTACGGGTGGAGGTTTCTGTACAGCGGTAGGAGAGGGACTCTGTACGGGTGGAGGTTTCTGTACAGGGGTAGGAGAGGGACTCTGTACGGGTGGAGGTTTCTGTACGGGTGGAGGTTTCTGTATGGGTGGAGGTTTCTGTACGGGTGGAGGTTTCTGTACAGCAGTAGGAGAGGGACTCTGTACGGGTGGAGGTTTCTGTACGGGTGGAGGTTTCTGTACGGGTGGAGGTTTCATGGCTGTTGTTGGCTGTGCTTGGCACACCCGTGACCCCTGCCCCGCCCCCGCAGCATGACCCCGATCCGCTGCCTCGGGAGCCCATGTGTTTCACCGCGAGGCTGTGGGCTGTGAAAACAGGTATCCCAAACCAGGACCACCTGTTCCCCCCCCCCCCCCCCCCCCCCACTGCCTGGGCCTCTCCACCGCCCGGGGCCCCCAGGGGCCAGCTGTGAAAGCGCTCCCCAGTGCGAGGATGAGGGCCGGTGAGACACACCTGCAAAGTGATAGCGAGGAGCGGGGAGAGAGCACGGGGGGGGGGGGGGGTCAGGGGTCAGGGGTCAGGGGGTGTCCGGGGTGCGGGGCAAACCGGCCCGTTCAGGCCCAGGTACAGAGCGCCGTGAAGAGCGGGAGACAGCACACTGTCCGCTTTTCATCTGCTCTAATGAGCCGACCAGAGAGCGGGGGAGACAGGGAGGGAGAGAGGAGGGAGAGGCGGAGAGAGGGAGGGAGAGAGACAGAAAAGAGGGGGTGCGCTTTGGCTCTTGTGTGCAGGCCTAATTAGGCGTGTGGGTGATGGGGGTATGGGGGTGCAGGGGACAGGCAGGGCCCCCTGATAATGCTAATGCTCTGGCTGCACCACCCTCAGCCTCCCCTCCACACTGGGGTGCAGGGTCCCCTAATATCACCCTCCACGCTCCCAATCTCTCACCGCCCGCTGTCCCAGCAAAACAGGCTCGGATATAGGCATGTCTGAATGTGTGTGTGTGTGTGTGTGTGTCTGTGTGTGTGTGGGTCTGTGTGTGTGTCTCTGTGTGTATGTGCGTGTGGGTCTGTGTGTGTGCCTATGTGTGTATGTGTGTGTGTTTGTGTGCGTGTGGGTCTGTGTGTGTGCCTATGTGTGTGTGTCTGTGGGTCTGTGTATATGTGTGTGAGTGCGTGCTTGTGTCTGCACGTGTGTTTCTGTGTGTGTGTGTGTGTGTGTGTGTGTGTGTGCATGTGTGTCTCTGTGTCTGTGTGTGTGCATGTGTGTGTGCGTGTGTGTCAGTGTACATATGTAGAAGTATATGTCTGTGGTCAGCTATGCACATATTTAATGAAATTTGT
>NC_083760.1:88913067-88915567 GCF_963514075.1 Conger conger | reverse complement strand
CCCCCCCCCCCGCGCGAACAGGGGCCCAGATCCACGCTCGGCCCAGTTAAGCCTAAGCCGCGCAACGTGACATTTCGGGGGTTTTGACAAACGGAGGGCGGGCGGGCGGGCCGCCCCGCAGGGACAGAGGCACTGTAACAGCCTCACTTAACCCCGGGGCCGCGTCTCCGCCGCCGCCGTCCTCCTCAGCTTCGGGGAGAAAAAATACAACAGCCTGCTCTCCGGGGCGACGGCGCTACAAATCACCCGCGCTGTTACGGCGAGGCGGGCGCGGGCGCGGAAGTTATGCCGCCGTTGGCAGGGGGGTTTTTTATTTTTATATACGTGTCACACTGACTCACCCGGCTCGGGGAGGGAGGGAGGGAAAAAGAAAAGGGACACAAGTTTCACGGCGTCGCGGGAACGAGGAGCTTCAGACCGACGGCGAGATCCAAAAGCGCTTACTCATCATCGGCGCTTACATCACGTTCACACTTTCTGCTGTTGCCCCCCCCTCCCGCCCCCCCCCATCACTGTCGTGTTTCTTTCAGTCAGTCGTAAAAGATTAGGGAAGGGATTATCGCATAGTTGCGGGGAATCAGCGGCTATTCCCGGGAAGGGGAAGTAATCCCGGCCGGCTCCGGGCTCCGGTTCGGCCTTTGCCGCGGGGAGGGTTCCCGGCGGCGGCCCGATGCGGCTCTCTGCGGAAGATTCCGGAGGATTCGTCTCCTTTCCGCTCGGGCGGAGAAGCAGAAGCCCGGCGGGCGCGCAGAGGACGGCGTCGATCGGCGCGTTCTGTCGACACGAGCGCGTTTGGGTTCTGGGCCTTTTTTTTTTTGGGCGTTGGCGTCGGTGTTATCGAGACGACGGCCGCCGTCCCGCGAGCTGGTATGGCGGCGTTCCCGGGAACAGGCCCGGGGTGCGAAGTTGACATTTTCTGGCCTCGGGAATGCCGGCGGAATGCGAGCTGTCCGCGCAGGTCAGCCCGACGGCGACGGGGTTTCTGACGGTTTTCCGCCCGGCTCAGGAACACGTCTGACAGGCGTAGCGCTAACACGGTTAGCGCGACCGTGGGCGAAAGGCTGTGCGTACCGTCGACCCCTCCACCCCGCCCCTGCGCAGAGCGAGTGCCATCTCCCCGACCGCATGCTGCTCATTCTTCAGCTTCACCCGATGCTCTGAACCAGCTAGCACCACCGTGGAGCTCGCCAGCTGAGCTAAATAACATATGTGCTCAATATTGGACCAGCTAGCTTCTCATTGTAGCGAGCTAACTAAGCCAAATAACCGTACATGCTCAATATTGAACCACCAAGCACCACCATGTAGCTTGCTAGCTTAGCTAACTAACCGTATATGCTCAATATTGGACCAGCTAGCTTCTCAATGTAGCTCACTAACTAAGCTAAATAACTGTATATGCGCAATATTGGACCAGCTAGCACCACTAAGTAGCTTGCCAGCTTAACGAATTAACCATATATGCTGAATATTGGACCAACTAGCTCTGCAATGTAGCAAGCTAGCTACACTAATTAACCGCATATACTCAACATTGAACCAGCTAGCTCGACCACATAGCTAACTAGCTGAGGTAAATGCCAGAGAGCTCCACCATGCAGCTAGCTGGCTAAGCTACTTAGCTGCAACATTGGCTACAGTTACTCAGACCGCACATACACCGTAAATCACACACATGTTCCAGGGGTGTGCAGGTGTTCGCGAAACTTGTTCCTTGGACTGTCATATGCCAGAAAACCAATGTGAGGCCAGTTACCTGTGTAAACAAAGGCTTTAAATGATCAATTAAGTGCCGGATAGCTACAAAGCAGTGCCCCTACTCTGCCACTCTCCAGAACCAGGCATGCAGACCCCTGTTAAAGAAAAAGGGATAGAGAGACAGAGATGGAGAGAGAGAGACAGAGAGAGAACAGGGAGAGAGAGAGAGAGAGAGAGAAACATTTGAACGCTTAAGCAGGTCTTAAGCAGAACTTTCAAACGGAGCAAGTCCGAACGGGTAGAATGGCCTTTACTCCTACTCAAATATATCCTCACATTGAAATAATCTTAGAAGTGTGAAGTGTGAAAGGCCAAAAAAATTATAATCTACAATGCACCTGGGCCCCAGCAGGAATCCCTCCACATGCGCGGGCAGGATCTGAGTGCAGCAATGCAGCCTGGGAAACCGGGGGATTTGCACAGAGAGAAATCCCCACTGCAAATATTCAAGTTTCGGCCTCTAAAGTCTCTCTCTCACACACCATGTGAGACTCCCAGTTTGGTTCCTAAGGTACACCATGGGCTCATTCCAATCACTTATTTTAACCGCCTCCTTGTTTCTTGCTCCTTGTTCCGTGTTCCTTGCCTGACCCGGAAGTCGATCGAGGTCCCGGCGTATTTTTTCGGAACGCGTGACGTATAAACGATCGACCTGTGGATCCCCCAGTCTGCCACGTCTGCAAGTGACTTTGCTTCCAGCCCACGTTCTGTTTGCCCAATTCACATTTTTCTCGATTCCCCC
>NC_083760.1:88895567-88908067 GCF_963514075.1 Conger conger | reverse complement strand
TACAGCCAATGGGCTCCTTTCCACAGGCCGATGAGTCAGCACCGGGGGCAGGAGACAAGATGGCCGCCACAGTCACTTCACAGCCACACGCGCCTCCCTGCTGGTGTTGGCGGTGACACGGGGCCGGGGGGGGGGGGCGGGGAGGGGGGGGGCACGCCTGTGTGCTTCCAAAAGACAGATAATGCAACGGGCCGCGTGAATATCTGTCAGGGCGGGGTCACCCACCATGACAGGAACTGAACACACGGAAAGCAAGGGCCCGATGTACTAAGGCCTTTAGCACGTGCGAAAGTGATTGGTCACGGTATTTGTTTTGCACCAATCGTTGGTTGTTTTACTCATTTTCCGTGTACTAAAGGGTTTTGCAGAAGTTATACCGTCTTACGTCGTAGCAAATTAGGCCCTAAGTTCCACCTCCTTCCCAAGCACACTCACACACACACACACACACACACACACACACACATACTATATCGGTCACACACTACAATACAAACACACACACACACACACACACTATATCATTTGAACACTATAATAAAATCAGACAGAGACACTATATCATTCACACGCTATAATACACATAAACACACACACACACACACACACACACTCTGCTCTGCCTCTCTCCATGTCTCGCTCTCCTTCCCTCTTCTGTCCGGACTCTGTAGAGGAAGTCCAGGGGGGAAGATGAAAGTCTGGGACGGAGAGAGCTTGGGGAGGGAGTGTAAATCTCCTGCCCCAACCGCCTCACCCCCCCCCCCCCCCCTCCCCTTCCTGAGGGAAAGAAAGCAGGCCTTACCCCCCTCCCTCTCTCTGCCCCAGGCTGGGTGGGGGCACGGCTGGGGGCACAGGACCTGGGTTTGATTAGATTACTCTGCCAGGCGGGGCGGTCGCCATCCATCATGTGACTCAGGGTGCCGCCCCAGCTGCTGGATTAGAGGCGTAATCCACCGCTCCCGTATGCCCACTGTATGCCCAACACCTACACGCACACACACGCACACACACGCACACACACACACACATGCACACACACACACACATGCACACAGACACACACACACTCATACACTCATACACACACACTCACACACACACTCATACACACACTCACACACACACGCACACACACGCACATGCACACAGACACACAGACACACACACACTCATACACTCATACACACACACTCACACACACACTCATACACACTCACACACACACAGACACACACACACACACACACACACACGCACACACACACACACACACACACATGCACACAGACACACACACACTCATACACTCATACACTCATACACACACACTCACACACAGACACACACACACTCACGCACGCACACACACACACTCATACACACACACACACACACACACGCACACACACATGCACACAGACACACACACACATGCACACAGACACACACACACACTCACAAACACACTCATACACACTCATACACACACAGACACACACAAACATACACACACACACACGCACAGACACAGACACACACACACTCACGCACACAGACACACACACACACACTCACGCACACAGACACACACACACACACACACTCATACACACACACTCACACACAGACACACACACACACACTCATACACACACACACACACACACTCACGCACACACACACACACACACACTCACGCACACACACACACTCACACTCATACACACACAGACACACGCACACAGAGGAGGAGATGTCTGGAAGTCTGGGTCTGGATCAAATGGGGAGGTGGTTAACCGGAGTCAGCCAGCGTGGCATGAAGCTCTGGACACCTGTAAGGCATGCAGAAGCTCTCTCTTCCTTCTCTCTCTATCCCTCTTTCTCTATTCTTCCATTCCATTTCTCTTCTCTCTCCCTCTCTCTCTTTCAATTCAATTAAATATGAGCTATTGCCATTAACTACATACAGGACATAAATATTGCCAAAGCATTATACGTCCCCCTCTCACTCTCTCCCTCCCTCTCTCTCGCTCTCTCCCTCTCTCTCACTCTCTCTCCCTCTTCCCTCCCTCTCTGGTTGTAAAGGTTAGCCTGCAGGTCCTGGTCTCTGGGCCTGGGAGAAATAAAGAAACAGTCGGATAGACATGTCTCTGTTTCATACATATTCATAATCAGGGTGTTCAGCTCTGATTCCCAGCAAGAGAGAAGCTGTACTTACCATGACCCAACCTAGTCATGTGACCCCCCCCCCCCCCCCAAAAGAAAATCCTGAAGGGGGCCCCAACTGTGTCCAATCGCCTCAGCTGCTGTTAAGATCCGACAGCCCTCCCTCCCCATCCCGGCTTCCTAAAAGGAGCTAAACGCGTGTTAAACCATTACCACCATCAGTACTGTTAATTGGATTAATTTTTGAATGGAACCCGTGTTATTAAAAAATTAGTGAAAACACAGCGTTTGAAGGGGGATTAGAGTCGTACGTGCACGCGTGTCATTTTATTTGTGTGTGTGTGCATGTGTGCGTGTATGCATATGTGTGTGTATGTGTGTGTGTGCGTATGTGCCTGAGTGTGTGTGTGTATGTGTGTGTGTACGTGGGTGCGTATGTGTGTGTGTGTGAGTACGTGTGTGCGTATGTGTGTGTGTGTGTGTACGTGTGTGCGTATGTGTGTGTGTGTACGTGTGTGCGTATGTGCATGAGTGTGTGTGTGTACGTGTGTGCGTATGTGCCTGAGTGTGTGTGTACGTGTGTGCGTACGTGTGTGCGTTTGTGTGTGTGTACGTGCGTGCGTATATGTGTGTGTGTGTGTGTACGTGTGTGCGTATATGTGTGTGTGTGTGTGTACGTGTGTGTGTGCCTGAGAGTGTGTGTGTGTACGTGTGTGCGTGTGCCTGAGAGTGTGTGTGTGTACGTGTGTGCGTATATGTGTGTGTGTGTGTGTACGTGTGTGTGTGTGTGTCTGAGAGTGTGTGTGTGTACGTGTGTGCGTCCGCGGTGCGGACTCGAGGAAAGGTGCTAAAGCCCTCAGCAGGTAAAAGGCAGGTAAAGGGCAGGTGTTTCTGAAGTCCACTTTTTCATCAAAGGAGGCGCGGGACGGGAAAGAAGAAGAAGAAGAAGAAGAAGAAGAAGACACCGCCGAACCGCTTCGCCCATCTCCCGCCCGGTGAAACGAAGGAGCTTCTCCTTCCTCTCACGTCCTCCTCTTTTCATTTCTCTCTCCGCCCTGTCCGGGCGCTTATCTGCGCTGTGCGCAGGGCAGCCGGATCCCGTAATCGATTACTTTTTCCCCAAAATGCAATAAAGCTCACCGTGACCGCCGGTGCACTGACAGCAATCTTATACAGCTCTCGTCAGGACCATAATGTCGGGGCCTCGTATTGTCCGGCTCATAAAATAAACTGTAAATACTTGTATTGACTCAAACTTAATAATCTTCCGGTGCCAAATCCACACTGCTATTGCCTTCTGACCGGACGGGTCGAGAAAACCACTTTGGGCCGAGTCCTGGCCCGGTGGTGTGTGGCAGGTAAGTGGAATTCTACAGAATTAAATGGCGTCCCAAAGGCCTGAATCACTGCCAGTGAAAGCTGCGGGATTATCTAACGGACATCCAGGAGTGCCACCACAACCCGGAGATTTCCCACCACAACCCGGAGATTTCCCATCACAACCAGGGAGATTTCCCATCACAACCAGGAGATTTCCCATCACAACCAGGAGATTTCCCATCACTACCCGGAGATTTCCCACCACAACCTGGACGTTTCCCATCACAACCCGGAGATTTCCCACCACAACCTGGACGTTTCCCATCACACCCAGGGAGATTTTCCATCACATCCGGGAGATTTCGCACCACAACCCGGAGATTTCCCACCACAACCAGGGAGATTTCCCACCACAACCCAGAGATTTGCCATCACATTTCCCACAAAGCTAACCGGTCTGCTTCCCGTCAAAAGTCGATTTGCTGTCTTGCTGTCTTAGGCTAAACCTCTTTAACAGCAATGAGGCTTTTTTCAGCTGTAGATGTCTGCATTACAATCATTTCAGCTCAATTGCTCAATCAGCTCCAGCTTTGTGTGATGAAGGTAATTACAGTACGGAATCAGCAGGAATCAGGTGCATTAGTGCTCCGAAGGCCATCTGGATCCCTCTCTCTGTCTCTCTGTCTCTCTCTCTTTCTCTTTCCCCCACAGTGCACAGATATGGTCTGGCCATTTCTCTCTCTCTCTCTCTCTCTCTCTCTCTCTCTCCCTTTCTCATCCTGCCCGGCCTTTCTCCCTCGTCCTCTCTTACCTCCCCACCTTCTCACTCTCTCTCTTTCACTCTCCCTTGCTTTCTTTCCTTCTGACTCTCCTCTGTTTTCTCTCCCTCGCTCTCTTATCTTATGGAATGTATTCCAGCCTATCTCCCCCGAAAGGCTGCCCTGGTCCCTGGTAGGTGTTGTTCTGTCTGAGGGAAAGCAGGACACCTGATCGGATGTGCAGGGGACAGCTGGTCTAGTGGGCTCAAACACTCAAACACAGGACAAATTGCATTTAAAAAAATATATAAACTGACACGAAAACGAATTGAGCTGGGGTCAGGGCTAATCCTCATATTAAAATGGCCGCAGTCGAACCAACAGCTGCTGCAATCAGCAAGCAGCTGCATTCGCCCTTTCACAAACGAGAACATCGGCCCGCTTTGGCCTTCTCACTGGTCACACGATTTCAGCGGGGCTGTTGCTGACGGTTGACCGCGCTGTTTTTAATTTACGAAATAATAGAACACACACGCGTTTCATCTGAGAGAACAAAGCAGGGTGTGATTTCTCGCGGTGCTTTAATCTCCAAGGGAGTGTGGAATTTGTCAGAAAATATCTTGACAAATCAAAACAGATATTTCATTTCACTGGGTCTGACTCACGCACAAAAATGAAATCATGTGTGTGCACGGGTGTGAACATACACTATGGATTTGTTTTTAACAACATGATTAGGGTGGAAGATGTACAAGTTTTATAAATACTTTATTGTAATTAGATAATAAACATCTTAACTGCAGGTATGTTAGCATTGGTTATTTGGGGGAGAAATGCGTTTTAATAAGCTAGCAGCACGTAGTACCATATTAACGGCAAAGTAACAAGGTAAACCCACATTAATACTGCATTTAATGAAGATTTTAATTAATTATTCAGCTCACTAGTGAAACACCACATCTGCAACGGAAAATAGCCTCTTCGTTGATCTTATTTAGTAGGCCTAATGCAATAGAGGCTTCGAAATTAATCAAGAATGAGGTTGTAAAGCCCGGCTTTAAAGACAATCTCGTAGCTCGAGACCGAATCGGGAGCTGCTGCAATCCGCGCGCCGACTGCCTGGTGAATCCTCGCCCCGCGCTTGTTTATTCTGCCGAAGCTAATTCCGCGCAACCACAACATTACCACTTAACATTAATAACGAGTCAGAAGCGCGTCTCCTCCATCATCGTTGCTCAGTTCTCGCAAGCGCTTGATTGGAACCCGGTGTCATCAATCACATTTTATAGCGCATTAGCAATATTAATTTATGTCTTAGAAATGTAACGCAAAGAGACAATTTGAGCGAATAACGGAGACGTCGAGAGGGAATAGGCTACGTCCAATTAAATAGCCTACTGTATTGGATCGGCATTACTTTCGCATAGCCCGTAAAAGAAAAGTTTTGAATCAAGATGCGTTTGCAGCATTGCTGAGAAAACGTGGCACACGGTGAAAACTTCACATGAATTTAGTCATGCTACTTTTCATGTTTCAGGCTATATTTAAGATCATATATCATTCCTCCATAAAATAACACAAAGCTCTATATTTAATACTAGCACTGGGTCTCAACAATAGACCGCATACATACTTAAAGACAAGGCTTTACAAATTCCAGTACGCAGGCGACTTAGCAACGACAAACAGGAATTTGGGGTAAAATTTAATTTAATTTCACCCATTGAAAACCGCACTAAATGAGTCATTCGTACATGTAGCCAAGACGTCGCAATGGTATCACACCCTGTTTAAAAAAATAACATTATTTCTCTTTTGAGAGAGATTTACTATTGATATAGCGTCTAATTCCGATACAAAAGAGCCCGTTCTGATTGGTTAGTTACTTCGTATCCCCCAAGCAGTAGTGTCCGATTGAGGCTGTTTTCTTGAGCAACTTGAATAATCATTGCTAACTCGTACCTTTTTAACGGCCTGTCTACCATTGGTGTAGGTGCCCGTCGATCATTTTGACAACGCGAACAACAACGGTTTCCCCGCCCATATTTTCCATGTTCAGCTTTCCCATTGGCTTACGTCTCTGTTACTCGAAAGCGGATTTGACCAATCGGATGGCAATGGGTGGAACTGCCCGCTGAATAGTCTTTCGCGCAATCGGTGGAGGATCGGAGCGACGCGGACTTCTGTGTGGATAGCAGATAAACGTCTCATCGGGAGGAGATAGCTCTTATTTCTTCTCCGCTACGAACAACGAAAACAAACCAAAATTACAGTTTATCGGGAGGGTCGACGAGCTACAGCGACTGAAACGTGGGGGGGAAACAAGGGATCTGATCCGCAAGTTTTTTTTTTTTTTTCCTTTTGCATTTTTTCCCCTTTTCGTAAAGAAGGATTGTGTGTTTGGGGGTTTGTTTGCATCTCGGCGCAAAGATGATGGTCGGGGAGATCGAAGTGAAGGAAAGACCGAGGCCGAGTCCCGACTATTTGATGCAGTTACTGAACGAGAAGAAGCTAATGACGAGTTTGCCAAATCTGTGCGGTATCTTCACACATCTGGAAAGGCTTCTCGACGAAGGTAAAAACATCCGCGCTGGGGTTGAGAGGGGCCCCGGGGAGCAGCGTGGACGGCCACGGCGTGGCTCACTCGGGGCTAGACGGGCATGATTACTGCGCAGAGTACCACAGGCATGCAGCTCCGTAGACCCACGGAACTCCGTTTACAACTTCACAAAGTCAAGAGGCCGTGATTCGGGGAAAGGGCACCTTTTTAGGGACCGTGAATAGCTTAAGGTACCAGTCTCCGCTCGACTCGGAGTGGTTCCTCTTCGTGTTCATTGACGTTATCTTACCAATAAGTTACGCGGGGTAACGTTAGCTACGAGCACATTGGTCTCGTTAACTTATCTGGCTGACTACAGAGGGCGAGGGGGAGGGAAAGTTTGCAGGATCTGCGTTGTTGGCTAACGTTAGCTTTGCTATCCAGTTACTCATAGTTTACGTCTCTACACCTCCACCCTTTCCGATAATCTTGTTTTTGTCCTGGCGCTTTTATTCTTAGCAATTTACAAATAAATATCAGTTTAGGCAGTATTTCTGTTGCTAATTTTTAGCTTCCCCTTTTTAAAAGGCAAACGTCCATTTTGATCGCCGCTTTCTAACGCACCAGTCTTTCGTACAAGCCAACTTTGTGGTAACTTACTACCGTTAAACTCGCTTACGGCGGTTTTGTTAAATTAATTATGTGAGTTTGTTTTAATAAATATAATATACTAATTAGATTTCGTTCTGAAACTTACTATTCTGCAATTGAAAGTTAGTAGTGCATTGTAACGTTGCATCCTGTTAAACTTACTGACTTGTAGTTGTTTTATTGTTAGCTGGCTAGCTTTAGCACTGTTGAAGTGCAGCAAGGTTTTTTCCCTGGTCAGACCCGTTTATGCAGAGCTCCTGGATTTGAACTCCGATACAGGCACGGTAGCATGGGTTTATCCACCATCTATTTGCTCCTAATAACTCAAAATAAATGCTTGGAGGGTTGGACTAAGCTCAAAGAATTTGACTATCGGCCGTCTACATGTGTAATAACTTGTTGGCTAACGTTAGCTAGCTTTCCACTTCCCAAAAATAATAACCTTAACTGTTAACAAGGAATTGGGGGCAGTGATTGGCCAACTCAGCTCGATGTCGACAATCTGCATTTAGCTAGATTGTTACCCTTTTTATTCTTGTAATTCTGTGGTAGATGTATTAACCGTTACATGATTAAATATATATATAGCTATATTAATAGATATAGAGCTAGATGGAGTGGATGTTCTTTATGCAGTTGCGTTAACACAGTGACGCTAGAGAGCGCCACTTTCTCCCGGCTTTCTATATCATCAGTTCGGTAACCACATATTTCCAATATTGTTCAAAATCTTGAGTATTTTTGAGGGGTGATGCGACGTGCTGTTTTCAGTGCCTGCCTGATGGTGCGCGGTTATTGTGTGAAGCCGACGCTTTGTCTATGTGATGATGAAAATCGTTAAGCAATGCAGGCAATATCCAATGGTGATAAAGCTCTCGTGTGGCATTTCGATCGGACCTCGTGCAGCTGGACCTCACTCCTGTTATCATAACGCTCGTGCCTCTGCTTATATTGCGGTGTAATGCTGTGTTGTAATGTTGAACTTGTGTTTCTTTTGTCTCGATTTTGCTTGAGAACCCGCCCCCCTCCCCCTTGCTCTCACCCCACCACCACAGAGGTGGAAAAATTGCTCCGGGAAATCGCATGGCAGAATTTTAGCTCCGGACGCTTGTGAAAAAGGCCATTGTGTGCTGGCGTTCCTGCGCCTTGCGTCAGGCAGCTGGGCAAACACGTTTCGCTGGCGGTTGGACGACATTTCACACATGCTTGCTCAACTTTGCCGGCTTAGTTAAGTGCGGGTCAAGTTTTGTTGTCCCGGGTGCTACATGTAAACAGAAACGTTATACCCCTGTATCCGCTTTTTTCCAGTGTCACCCCTGCCCCACTCTCACCTTGGACCGACCCCCATCCCCGGTCTACATAGATTAACTTTTTACCACCCCCTCCCCTAACACCTTCATTGTGAAGTGTTTTCGGAGGTGCGACCTGATCGGCACGTCTGGCCTGTTGCCTTTTATTCGGATCACTGCCTGCACGTTTTTGGAGACAATGCCCGGAATGCGAATTTTATTTATTTATTTATTTTAAACAAGCGTTTGTTATTCCGTTGGCCCGGCGTTATAACTGAACACTTTTATTTCGCTAATTTTGTTCTCGCTTGGTCGCTAAGCTTTGAGCAGGTTGTTTTGTTTCTATTGTTAGACAGTGGAAACTTGTTGTCCGGTCAGCCTAAAAGAGGGAGCTGTGGAGTCCAGTACAAACCACATACCCCCCCCCCCCCTCCACACACTGTTTTCTTTGGGGGGGGGGGGGGAGACAGGACATGAACTCATTGGATCTGCGTGACTCAGGAAGCACTGCCTCGCCACCGCGCTTGCCGCGACCCCACCCAGAATTCCTCAACTCTGCTTCATCCGTCCTGGGAGGGGAGAGGAGAGGGGAGGGGAGAAGGGGCCCCCTGTCCCAGTGTGGCCTGCATGTGCGCCCCCCCCCCCCCCCACGCGCACTCCCTTTCAGCTGCCTGGTCACTGAGTTATGGCTGTTTGTGCCTGCGGCTTTCAAACGCAGGGCCTGGTGTGTTAAAGACTGGGGTTCCACAGTGTCTGGGTCTCTCTCTCTCTCTCCCTCCCTTACTCTATCTCTCGCTCCCTTACTCTGTCTCTCGCTCTCTCTGTCCGTTCCAAGGATTTACAAAGGTCGCTGCTCCTGTGGGCGGTCACAGACACCCCAGTTCAAGTGTGTGAGACTGTGTGTGAGAGACTGTGTGTGTGAGAGACTGTGTGTGTGAGAGACTGTGTGTGTGAGAGACTGTGTGTGTGAGAGACTGTGTGTGTGAGAGACTGTGTGTGTGAGAGACTGTGTGTGTGTGAGACTGTGTGTGTGTGAGACTGTGTGTGTGTGAGACTGGTGTGTGAGAGACTGTGTGTGGGTGTGAGACTGTGTGTGTGTGTGAGACTGTGTGTGTGTGTGAGACTGTGTGTGTGTGTGAGACTGTGTGTGTGTGTGAGACTGTGTGTGTGTGTGAGACTGTGTGTGTGTGTTGTGAGACTGTGTGTGTGTGTGTGTGTGAGACTGTGGTGTGTGTGTGAGACTGTGTGTGTGTGTGAGACTGTGTGTGAGACTATTTGCTGAGCGTGTGTGTGAGTGACTGTCTGTGTTTGTGGTTTGTGGCTGTATGTTTGCTGAGCGCGTGTGTGAGAGTGACTGTCTGTGTTTGTGGTTTGTGGCTGTATGTTTGCTGAGCTTGTAGAATCAGCCAGCGTGTCCTCACTCCATTTGGATACACACCTAGTCCTAAAGAAAAGAAGGAAGAAAAAAAATTGCCCCTCGGGTATTGAAGGGGGTCGTTTCTGTTCCCTGACTTTGTGTGTTTATCCTGCGCGGAGTGGAGCGCAGCTACGCACTGATTTCCCCTTTACATAACTCCCCGAGGACGTGAATCTACCTGCTGATTTGTGTATGTGGAGTCCCGCCGGGTGGGAGGGAGAGTGCGTGCGCTGAACGCAGAGACGGCACCGTTATCTTCCACCGGGGGGGGGCTTATTTATTCTTCCTGGAAATGTGGGAGGCTACCGACGTAGGGGGGGCTTTATTTGAAATGTGGGGGGGGGGAATTTGGCATCAGTATGGCCGGCTCCAGTGTGGGGGGGTAGGGTTGGGGGTGGTACGGGGGGGGGGCGCTATTCTTGTCTGGCGGAAGTGGCTCTGGCTCTGGCATCTGTCCCCCGTTCCTCAAGGTGACAGGGCAGAGCTCTCAGCGGGGAGTAGTGACGAGGGAGAGGGGGAGAGATGGGGAGAGAGAGAGGGAGAGGGAGGGATAAAATGTGGTGGAGGGAGAGGGGGAGAGAAAGAAAGACGGGGTGAGCTCTTGCCTTGTCACCTGTCCGGACGGCTCTTGGCAGCTGTGCACACATCACACGGATTCCTCTGTTTTTAAACTCCCAGTGTGTGTCAGCGGCTGTTTCCACGGCGAGGGAAAGCTGACACCCTCCGGCTTACCCCCTCTAACCCCTTCCTGAGACACGCACGCACACACGCACACACACAAACCCGCACTGAACAACTGTTCCCAGTTGCCTGGCTTTTGATTTGACGTGTGTGTGTGTGGTGTGTGTGGTGTGTGTGTGTGTGGTGTGTGTGGGTGTGTGTGGTGTGTGTGTGGTGTGTGTGTGGTGTGTGTGTGGTGTGTGTGTGGTGTGTGTGTGGTGTGTGTGTGGGTGTGTGTGTGGTGTGTGGTGTGTGTGTGTGGTGTGTGTGTGGTGTGTGTGTGGTGTGTGTGTGGTGTGTGTGTGGTGTGTGTGTGGTGTGTGTGGTGTGTGTGGTGTGTGTGTGTGTGTGTGTGGTGTGTGGTGTGTGTGTGGTGTGTGTGTGTGGTGTGGTGTGTGGTGTGTGTGTGGTGTGTGTGTGGTGTGTGGTGTGTGGTGTGTGGTGTGTGGTGTGTGGTGTGTGGTGTGTGGTGTGTGTGTGTGTGTGGTGTGTGTGGTGCGTGTGTGTGTGTGGTGTGGTGTGTGTGGTGTGTGTGTGTGTGTTGTGTGTGGTGTGTGTGGGGCAGACTCAAGGTCGCTGGGTCAGGCGGTCGTCTGCTTGAATTCCCTTGCTCGGCAGTTTGTCTTTAGAGGTGACTCCACCTGTCTCTTCCCTGTCCGCCAGGATGTGATGTGCCAGGCATTCTCTGCTGTCCAATCACGGCCTCCGTCTTCCTGCTGTCAATCACGGCCTCCGTCTTCCTGCTGCCAGGACCCGCCATCCTGTTACACGCTGAGCTGTACACACCCTGTAACGGGGCCTGAAATCACCCCGAAACGCCCTGTAACGGGGCCTGAAATCACCCCGAAACGCCCTGTAACGGGACCTGAAATCACCCCCGAAACGCCCTGTAACGGGACCTGAAATCACCCCGAAACGCCCTGTAACGGGACCTGAAATCACCCCGAAACGCTCTGTAACGGGGCCTGAAAATCACCCCGAAACGCCCTGTAACGGGACCTGAAATCACCCCGAAACGCCCTGTAACGGGACCTGAAATCACCCCCGAAACGCCCTGTAACGGGACCTGAAATCACCCCGAAACGTTCTGCAAGTGGGACCCTCGAATCGCCCTGTGGGACAGCTGGGACACGGTTTGTGTGCGGTTCAGCGATATCGTCTCTCTCTCTCTGCTCCCTCCGTTCTCCCGTGCTGTGTCCGGAGAGGGGTTCGGGGCGGTCCTGAGGCCTGCATCGTGTCCCCTCCGATACTGGAGTTGTGGGAAATGTAGTTCCTGCTTAGACGGGTGAGGTTAGGGCAGCGCGTCGAACTCGAGGGTCCCCCGCGGTCATTGGGGCCGTGAAAAATCAGCGGTTTCCTGATTAATCCAGGGGGGAAGGAGCGGAGCGGGGTCCCGTCTGAAGGTGTTGTCAGCGTGCGAGAGAGAGCACGAGAGGGAGAGAGAGTCCCCTCTCCACCCCCCGCCGTGGGGTGACCCAGGGGACCAGAGTTTAGATTTGTCTTTAATAAAGATTAGATCCCTGATAGAGTCCCTCTCTCCTTCACTCTCACTCTCTCTCTCCCTCCCTCTCTCTGGGGGCCTAGCTGTGACTGCAGCACTTCATTTCCTGCGAGGGTCGCTGTCCCCCGTCCCCCCCCCC
>NC_083760.1:88880567-88893067 GCF_963514075.1 Conger conger | reverse complement strand
GTAGTTGAGGGCACGTTTTGCCTTGCTTTGGTTGTAGTTGTGAGGGTAGGTTTTGAACTCTCTTGCCCGGAGTGTGTACTGGGGGGAACTCCCGCTTTCCACTCTGGTGCTGGCTTTCACACAGACGGGGCAATAAAGCTCAGCTGTAAAATGAAGATTGTAAACCGTTTGTAAGTTTGAGATAAGATAAGGGGCCATAAATTAGCTGCTACATCCGGACGCTTCTCTCCTCCACTCTCTCCCTCTCTCTTTCTCTGTCTCCCTCCCCCTCTCTCTTTCAGTCTCCATCTCTCCCTTTCTTTCTCGGTCTCCATCTCTCTTTCCCTCTCTCCTCTGCTTTTTACCTCTCTCTCTCTTTCTCTCTCCCTCCCCCTCTCTCTTTCCGTCTCCATCTCTCTCCCTTTCTTTCTCGGTCTCCATCTCTCTTTCCCTCTCTCCTCTGCTTTTTACCTCTCTCTCTCTTTCTCTCTCCCTCCCCCTCTTTCTCCCCTCCCCCCCCTCACTCTGAAAGAGCCGTGGTCCTCTCCGTCAGGTTGGGGTCAGGGTACGAGGCTTCCGGGCCTTTCCTCAGAGCGTGGTGTTGTGTGTCTGTGATGGAGCGTCTGACTGACAAACTGAGAGCTTCTGAGGCCTTTTTATCCTTCATCCTTTCAGCCAGTACAATGGATCAGACTGAGCATACGCAAAACACCTCTCTCTCTCTAATCTCTCTTCCCTTTCTTTCTGTCTCCCGCATTACTCTCTCCCCCCTCCCCCCCCTCCCCCCCCCTCCCCCCCTCTCCCCCCTCCCCCCCTCCCCCCCTCTCTCCCCCCTCTCTCCCCCCCTCTCTCTCCCCCTCTCTCTCCCCCCCTCTCCCCCCCTCTCCCCCCCCTCTCCCCCCTCTCTCCCCCTCTCTCCCCCTCTCTCTCCTCTCTCTCCCTCTCTCTCCCTCTCTCTCCCTCTCTCTCCCTCTCTCTCTCTCTCTCTCTCTCTCTCTCTCTCTCTCTCTCTCCCTCCCCCTCTCTCAGTAATTCAGCCGGAGGGGTACTCTTCCTCATCAGAAGACCAGTGCTGACATTAAAGGGCTGTAACAGAGTCTGTCTGTTAGCATTAGCCCCCGGGTTCTCCTCCCTCTCTCTCCTCTCTCTCCTCTCTCTCTCTCTCTCCCTCTCTCTCCCATAAATGAGTGCTTAGCTCAGGTCAGGCCAGCAGAGCTGGTACAGGCATGTGTATGGCCGTATAGAGATGAATAATAATAGTCATTTATTCACACTGGGTAGGTTGACTGAGAGCACACTCTTACAGTAACACCCTGTTAACCCCCCTCCGTGGCATGACGTGTGTCTGTGTCTGACTGTCTGTGTCTGACTGTCTGTGTCTGACTGTCTGTGTCTGACTGTCTGTGTCCTGACTGTCTGTGTCTGACTGTCTGTGTCTGACTGTCTGTGTCTGACTGTCTGTGTCTGACTGTCTGTGTGTGTCTGTGTGTGTCTGTGTGTGTCTGTGTGTGTCTGTGTGTGTCTGTGTGTGTCTGTGTGAGAACCAGAGTTCCTGGAGGAAACCCACACATGCAGACTCCGTGCAGAAAGGCCCCGCTCAGGATTTTAAACCCGCGCCCTTCTTGCTGTGAGGCGATTGAACGGCACACATAATTGGGACGGTCTTTCAGTTTGGTACACCGCTGTAAACAACTGCAGTCTCTTAGTAATTCTTTTTCTTGTGTGTGGAACTTGCATTGAATATTCACACCAAGTTCACACCCGATGATGTGGTGTTAATGTGCCTTATTTTGTTCCGCAATAAATTATCGCAACTTTGCTGCCGTTTACATTTGAATTATAATGAAAAGTAATATATATATATTTTTCTTTACTGTACGGAAATGTACAAATCCGTCAAGTGGTATAGGAATACAGGTGGTGGTAGTTGTAGGTGGTTTGTATTGTGGTAACGGTGCTTGCCGTTAGCGCCGGTGTTGCTGAGGGATAATCATCCCCCTTTTCTCTCTCTCCGCTGTGTTTGCTGGCGACGGTGGAGTGCAGCAGCAGCAGGCTCCCTGCAGGGCCGCAGATAAGATGCCGATCTCCGCCCGGCCGTCAGCGCGCCATCGACCGCGTGTGACCATCGGTGGGCCGTTTGTCCTTTCCCCGCTCAGGGCCCCTGCATCGCGGGGGGCCCCGGGGCCGAGGTCAGGGAGCGGCCCCGTCCGTCTGCGGCCCGTCAGTCTGCGGTGGAGACGTGTGTGTGTGTGTGTGTGTGGCGCGTGTGTGTGTGTGTGTGTGTGTGTGTGTGTGTGTGCGCGTGTGTGTGTGTGTGTGTGTGTGTGGGGTTCAGGGTGGTCCCGAGCCGTTTGGCGGTTTGGCGGTTATCTCCTCTCCGCACGCCCGTCACGGGGACGCCTCCTTCCTTCTGCCTCTCATGACAGCTGGCCGCTTCCTGTCATTGTTGCCGCGGAAACCTGCACTTCCTCTTGTGCGTTCTCAGCCCCGGGGGGGGGGGACGACGACGACACTACAGCGGACACTAGTGCGGCCGCACTTTAAGTGGCAGTAATGGGGCTCCTGAAGGTTACCGTTGCGTTGCCGTAACGTTGTGCAGCCGTTGCCTCGGTCTGACGCTCCGCGAAACCCTGAGCGCCCCCCTGCCCCACAGGCTCTTCGGCCAAAACATCCTGCTCTGTTCTTCCTGTTATTCCCCGCTTATCTGGCGTTCCGACGCGTTTTCCAGAGACTTCCGCGGCCGAGCCGAGCCGCTGCGCTTCCTTTGGGACGGGAGCGTGTTTTCCCGAGGCTTCCCAGGACGGCGTTCCTTTGACTCGCCGGAAGTCTGTCCGTGGTGGACTGGAACCTGTGTGAGCAGCGCGTGTGTTTCTGACGCTCTGAATCGGGCTGACGCAGCCTTTCCCTGAGCCTTCTGGGAAGTGTAGTTTTTTATTTTTATTATTTTTAAAAAAAAAATTTGGTTGTTGGTTTTGTTGTTGGTGTGTGGTCGTTTCTGCTCATTGGCGGAAGTACAGCTTTTAGTATAGTTGTTGCTGAAGGCTGTGGTTCTTTTACTGTGGTGTGATAATGATGATGGGTTAGTGTAGCTGTTTCGTTTTAGTGTTGTTGACTGAGCTTCAGGCAATGTTAGTGTGGATGTTTCAGAGGATGATGATGTGCGTTTTTTTTTAGATGTGTCCGAGGATATGGACAGTTCTGTTTTGTTATTGTGGTTATCTAAGGATTATGGGTAGTATAGTTTTTGTGTGTAGTCATTTCTGAGGATTGTGGGTAGTGTCATTTTTGTGCATGGTCCTATGTGTAGTATAGTTTGTGTAGTTTCTGAGGATTGTGGGTACTGTGGTTCTTCCGTGTGCATTCCTTTGAGGATATGGGTAGTGTAGTTTCTGCGGGTTATGTAAAGTATAGTTCAGTGTGTAGTCATTTCTGAGGATTGTGGGTAGTATAGTTTTTTGTTCATGGTCCTATGTGTAGTGCAGTTTGTCTAGTTTCTGAGGATTGTGGGTAGTGTAGTTTAGTGGGCTGAGTTTTGTAGTGTTTCTCAACTTACAGCTCTGTCTGCTTCTCTCTGTTCAGAGCTTCTGACAGTGGGGCCTCGAGTGCAGGTGAATTATGGGACATGTACTCGCCTCCGTTCTTTTCAGTTCAGGATGTAGCACAAATGTGTGTTCCAACTTCCTGTGCAGTTTGCCGCGCTTCCGTGTGTCCAAGGGCCCGGGAATCCGCCGGGCCGAATCGCCGCTGAGAGAGAGTTTCCACTTTAACGGCCTGTTATCCTGCAGTTGGGTGGCAGTCACCCAACACATTTCACACTTTATTGAATTTTTCTGCGCAATAAAAAAAAAAAAAAAAAAAAGGTGTTGAGAGCGAGAGGGGGTTTGGGGTGTGATTTGGGTAAATGTAGCGGGGTAGCTGGGTAGCGCAGGCCTGCGTTCTGCTGCGGGGGTGTGATTGTGTTTTGGGGGCGTTGGGCTGTGAATGACGCTCATTAGGCCTGGAGGGGGGGGGGGGGTCCTGAATGGAGGCTTCTGTGGGTCCCGTGTGGTGCTGCTGGCAGAGGGGGGCCAGGGGGGGCCAGGGGGGCCAGGGGGGGGCCAGGGGGGGCCTGGGGGGGCCTGGGGGGGGCGGGCGTAATGAAAGGTCACCCCCCACGCGCGTGTTAAAAACGACATTAGAGCGACACACTCGGCCCCCGAGTGCGATTTTTAAACGGCGCCCTCCTCTCGTTCTCGCGTTGCGTAATAACAGCGTGCGCGTGGAGCACATGCAGGAGTGCAGATCCCTGTTCTCTTCACCTCCCTGCTTTACAATGTCCATCGTGTGTCAGATTCTCTGTGTTCAGACGAGCTGCTGCCTGCTCTGCTGCGTGGTGGTGGGGATGTTTGGGCCCCCGCTTTGGGCCCCCGGTGTGGGTGTGCGTTAGGGAAGGTCTGTGAGTGTGTGCACACCATGAATGTGTGCACTTGGAACATGCTGTACAGAGAGGTCTGTGACAGGTGGTTATTTACGGCGGGTGTGGGTGGGGGATGGCGGGATGGCGGGGTTGTCGTGCGCCTGTGTTTGAGCTCTTTCTTTCGGGTGCGGCGTGGCCTTTAATGGGGCTCTCCAGCTGAAGAACGTGACCGGCCTGGGTTTCAGGTCAAGGCCTCACACTTTTACATTACATTACATTACATTATTGGCATTTGGCAGATGCTCTTATCCAGAGCGACGTACAGTTGATTAGACTAAGCAGGAGACAATCCTCCCCTGGAGCAATGCAGGGTTAAGGGCCCAACGGCTGTGCGGATCTTATTGTGGCTACACCGGGAATCGAACCACCGACCCTTGCGGATCCCTTAACCACGATAAATAAATGTTAAAAAGGCCCGTGTTCTCCGCGGTACGGTCTCCGTGACCGCTGACGGTTCTTAGCAGCGGCACGGTTCCGTTCGGCCTGGGGGGGGTGGGGGGGTGTTGTGAAGTGTCCGTCAGCGGGACCGAGGCAGTCGCCGTGGCGACGGGCGGAGTGTATCCCGGGAGTGGAAAAGCGTGTTCCGCCGCGCCGCTCTGACAGCCACACCTCCCTCCGCACTCCTCCCTCGCTCCTCGCCCTCCTCCGTCTCTCCCTCTGCCCCGCCACTCCGCTCCTCTTTTCCCCCTTCCCCCCCCTTTTCCTCTCCTCCACAGCGTCTGCGCGCCGCGCACCGTGCCGTTTCTCAGAAGCGTTGCGTTCATTCCTCCGTGCGTTTACGGGTAGGGAAATGGACGAGGGCGCGTCTCCGTTTTAAAAATAGGCCGTTTAATGCGCTACGGCAGGAGGAAACTAGCGGGTCTGTTGAGACGAACAAGAACCAGCGGCTGAGCACAATGGAGCCAAACGCCTTCTCTGTGAACGACAGCACCTCACGAGGTGTGGGGAACGGGCTGAGGGAGGATGTGACATGAAGTACATTTCCCTGGATTAGGGCCTAGATGAGGTGTGTGTAGTGTGTTTTATTTATTTATTTTTTATTCTTTAAAAAAAAAAAAAAATTATGTTTATTTAAGGTGCAACTTTAACCTGGAAAGTTGTTTTTGTTTTGAGGTCAAATTCCAAGCTCTGCGTGTGAGTGGAGAGTTGCAGGGTGAGGTCGACCTCCCGCTGGCTGACGGTCGAGGTCCCTTTAGCGGGAGAAATTAAACCGTGACCGAGATGGTTGTGACTGCGGTTAGACCCCCTGAAGTCCTGGAGATCGCCAGGATGAAAACTCCATGGGAGTTTGTGCGCTGTTTCTGCCTTTTTCAAAGAGGAAAGTTAATGACCCTTTAGTTGCAAGAGTGGTAGTGTTAGCCTTAGAATAGCTGAAGCACTTAGCAGTAGCAGTTACCGGTAGCCATAGCGTTAGCCGCTCCAATAGCAGTAGCACTTGGTATTAGTCGTAGCAGTGGGCATTAGACGTTGCAGTAGCAGTGGGCATTAGCCGTAGCAATAGCAGTGGGCATTAGTCCTAGTAGCTGTGGCAGTAGCAGTGGGCATTAGTCCTAGTAGTGGGCATTAACTGTAGCGGTAGCAGTGGACATTAGCCATAGCTGTAGCAGTGGGCATTAGCTCTGGCAGTGGCAGTGGGCATTAGCGGTAGCTGTAGCAGTAGCGGTAGCTGTAGCCATAGCAGTGGGCATTAGCCATAGCTGTAGCAGTGGGCATTAGCTGTAGCAGTAGCCGTAGCAGGAGCAGTAGCCGTAGCAGGAGCAGTGGGCATTAGCTGTAGCATTAGCGGTAGCTGTAGCATTAGCGGTAGCCGTAGCAGGAGCAGTGGGCATTAGCTGTAGCAGTAGCCGTAGCAGTAGCAGTAGCAGGAGCAGTGGGCATTAGCTGTAGCCGTAGCAGTAGCAGGAGCAGTGGGTATTAGCTGTAGCCGTAGCCGTAGCAGTAGCAGGAGCAGTGGGCATTAGCTGTAGCAGTAGCAGGAGCAGTGGGCATTAGCTGTAGCATTAGCGGTAGCCGTAGCAGGAGCAGTGGGCATTAGCTGTAGCTGTAGCAGTAGCAGTCGCAGTGGGCATTAGCTGTAGCATTAGCGGTAGCCGTAGCAGGAGCAGTGGATTAGCGGGTGGATGTGTGGCAGCTGTGGGACTACAGGCCTCAGTGGCTCTGCTGCTCCCGCATTCGTCTGCGATCACCCAGAAACGGCCGACACGCCCCCAGAGGGGTGACTTCACGGCGGGTTCACCCGGGCCACGCCCCCAGGGGAGGAGCATAAAGAGAATTCCCCTCCCATTCCCCCCCACCGCCTGCCCTCATCTCTGGAGATGACAGGGGTCAGGCTGGGAGACGTAGATCTTGTTCTAAAGCTTGGTTCGTGTGTGTGTGTGTGTGTGTGTGTGTGTGTGTGTGTGTGTGTGTGTGTGTGTGTGTGTGTGTAAAAGTCAGTGTTCTCCCCCCCCCTTTTGTGTTCCTGTCCTGCACTCTTGCTTCTTCAAACCCACGTTTAGTCCTCTCTCTCTCTCTCTCTCCCTCTCTCCCCCCTCTCTCTCTCCCCCTCTCTCTCTCTCCCCCCTCTCTCTCTCCCCCTCTCTCTCTCTCTCTCTCTCTGTCTCTCTCTCTCTCTGTCTCTCTCTCTCTCTCTGTCTCTCTCTCTCTTTCTGTCTCTCTCTCTTTCTGTCTCTCTCTCTCTCCCCCCCTCTGTCTCTGTCTCTCTCTGTCTCTCTGTCTCTCTGTCTCTCTGTCTCTCCCCCTCCCTCCCTCCCTCCACGCTTGGCTGGTTGTAATGCCGGGTGGGCAGCTCTGCCTGCTGGTTGCCGGGACGCACAGGGCCGGGCGGTGGGACTCGAGCGGCCGCTAATTTCTGTTGGTGAAGCGATGGTGTGAAGTGAAGACGCTTTGGGGGGGGGGGGGGACAACGACTCGCTGGAGCTGAAATCAGGGGTTGTGTCAAGTGTGGCCTGTCTGGGCAGACCTCCCTCCCTCCTCCCCCTCTCCCTCCCTCGTTCTCTCACTCCGTATGGTAATGTGCCCTTTGAAAGCTGCAAGTCTTTGTGCGGAGCCAAACCGCGTCTCTCTCTCGCGCGCTTGCCGAGGAGCTTTTAGGCCGTCGCCTGGGGTCACTGCAGGGCAGCACGCGACACAGCAGCCAATCGGAAGCCCCCGTTCACCTCCAACTGCGGCATGGGGGTGTGGTTATCGCTGACAGGACCCGGAGAGCCGCTGGGTGTGCTGGGCTCCTCACTCCTGGTCCTGGAGAGGTGCAGGGTGTGCTGGGGTCCTCACTCCTGGTCCTGGAGAGATGCAGGGTGTGCTGGGGTCCTCACTCCTGGTCCTGGAGAGGTGCAGGGTGTGCTGGGGTCCTCACTCCTGGTCCTGGAGAGCCGCAGGGTGTGCTGGGGTCCTCACTCCTGGTCCTGGAGAGCAGCAGGGCGTGCTGGGGTCCTCACTCCTGGTCCTGGAGAGCCGCAGGGTGTGCTGGGGTCCTCACTCCTGGTCCTGGAGAGCCGCAGGGTGTGCTGGGGTCCTCACTCCTGGTCCTGGAGAGGTGCAGGGTGTGCTGGGTCCTCACTCCTGGTCCTGGAGAGGTGCAGGGTGTGCTGGGGTCCTCACTCCTGGTCCTGGAGAGCAGCAGGGTGTGCTGGGGTCCTCACTCCTGGTCCTGGAGAGCCGCAGGGTGTGCTGGGGTCCTCACTCCTGGTCCTGGAGAGCAGCAGGGCGTGCTGGGGTCCTCACTCCTGGTCCTGGAGAGCCGCAGGGTGTGCTGGGGTCCTCACTCCTGGTCCTGGAGAGCCGCAGGGGGTGCGGGGGTCCTCACTCCTGGTCCTGGAGAGCCGCAGGGTGTGCTGGGGTCCTCACTCCTGGTCCTGGAGAGCCGCAGGGTGTGCTGGGGTCCTCACTCCTGGTGCTGGAGAGCCACAGGGGGTGCGGGGGTCCTCACTCCTGGTCCTGGAGAGCCGCAGGGTGTGCTGGGGTCCTCACTCCTGGTCCTGGAGAGCCGCAGGGTGTGCTGGGGTCCTCACTCCTGGTCCTGGAGAGCCGCAGGGTGTGCTGGGGTCCTCACTCCTGGTCCTGGAGAGCCGCAGGGTGTGCTGGGGTCCTCACTCCTGGTCCTGGAGAGCCGCAGGGTGTGCTGGGGTCCTCACTCCTGGTCCTGGAGAGCCGCAGGGTGTGCTGGCTTTCGTTGTTACTCAAAACTTAATTGATCAATGCAGGCAGGTAATCACACAGTTAACTCGCCTCACCTGGTTTCTTGGGTCTAAATCGGTTTGCTGATCCAGCACACCCTGAGGCTCTCCGGGACCAGGAGTGAGGACCCCAGCAGACCCTGCGGCTCTCCAGGACCGGGGTTTCCGCCCCCTGACCGTTCTTCCTGCGAGCGGTATCGCTAGCGTGAGACGCAATAAAGCCGCTTCACTGTGACGCCGGGCCAGCTGATTCTTAACAGCCCTGCGTCCAGACCCTGCGTTTAATTCCGGAGAATAATAAAATGAAAAAAAATCATTACACGTGTAATATAGTGCCGCATCTTCCGTTTTAAGTGCGGTTTTTTTTACTGCGGGGTAATAACACGATTAGTATTTGCATTTTAAACGGAGAGTACTTCTGCAACTCGGCGGCTTTATGTGATTGAGGGCAGGTGTGCTTTAATCGCACGGCGTATTTTTGGATTGGCCTATCGTGTTGTGTTTCTGAGAAGGGCGTCGCGGTCTTAACGTAGCAGCGTGTAGCGACGGGGGGGGGTGGGTGGTTCTAATCCCGGTTCTTAGCCACAATAAGATCCTCACAGGCCTTAACCCAGCATCGCTCCAGAGGAGGATTGTCTCCTGCTTAGTCTGATCAACTGTACGTCGCTCTAGATAAGAGCGTCTGCCAAATGCCATTAACGTGATGAAGTTCTGCAGCTTGTAGTTTCGGGCCTAACGGCCTTTGTGCGTGTTTTTCCGGTCAGGCAGTTCGCAGAGGCAGTCGGGTGCTGCCGGGTGGAGTGAGTCACGGAGGCCTCCAGCTCGTCCTCCACCCCTGACTCCAGCGTGTGCTTGTGAACGATCGCGGTGACTCATAAAGATGCTATGCAGTAACGCCATGTCGCCAAGGAATCTGGCATGTGACCCGGTCTTTTCGTTTTGGGCAATGTTGAGAGCACTGCCAATCAGGAAGGGAGACGTGGGGATTGTGACCAATGGGAGAGGGGGAGATGTGCAGTCTGACCAATCAGGAAGGGTAATGTGCAGTGTGACCAATCGGCGAGGGAGATGTGGTTAACTGCGTCTGACTGGTTTGTGTTTGTGTCTGTGTCTGTCTGTGTCTGTCTGTGTCTGTCTGTGTCTGTCTGTGTGTCTGTGTGTGTCTGTGTGTGTCTGTGTGTGTCTGTGTGTGTCTGTGTGTGTCTGTGTGTGTCTGTGTGTGTCTGTGTGTCTGTACATGCGCAGTGTAGAGTCTGTAGCCAGAGGAAGAGGGTCATAGTGAGTGTTGGACTCGCTGTAACACACTTATGTTCTTGGCTGTTTTCAGTTGCATCTCACATATGCTAATTTGGAAACCTTTCTTTAGATCAGTGAAACGTAGCCTAGCCTATATGTCGCTTCATGTTATGCGAGCTATTGCTTTCCAATGTTCAGTGTTCACACTGAAAAACAGTTATTTCTTACTGTAACATTTAACAAACATATTGGTAATAAACATGTCATCTGGAAACGGTTGGTGGAATAAGTTCATCCGTGCATGTTCACGTTTAGGTTGCTGAAATACCAGTGGCTGCTGTGCTTATTTAGAGTCATGCTGGTTTTATGTTCTCCTACATAAACCCACTTCCCTTTTTTAAATTGCCAAATTTGTTTGTGGGATATGAGCCACAAAAACAAACTGACAACAAACTGACACCAAACGACAACAAACCTCGCATTCCGGCGAGGGAGACGTGCGCGACTATAACGGCACACTAATTTAAATATTTAGCCTAACTGGGGGAATTCAAGTCCCCTTCCATCTCCGCTTCCTGGATCTGGACACTTTGTGGATCTTTCTGGAACCGACATCGTTGTACTCCCGTCCGGGGGCGTGGAGGAGGGTGGAGTTGTAGCCGTTTTGTTGGTATACTCTGATAATGGGACAGCGGAGGAGGGTGGGAGTGGGGTTAAGCTCTGTCCACCCCGTGATGCACTGCGATGCTGTCCTCTTCGTGTCTGACCTCTTCCTCCTCCTCCTCCTCCTCCTCTTCCTCCGCAGAGATCACCAGAGTGAGGAAGGACATGTACAACGACTCGGTGAACGGCCTGGTGGATAAACATCCCCTGGAGCTCCCAGAGGCCCTGGGGCCCATTATACACCTGCAGGAGAAACTGTTTGTGCCTGTGAAAGAGTACCCAGACGTGAGTACACTCGCATCTTTGCACTCACACGCTCCCTCGTACGCACACACAGACGCACGCACGCACGCACGCACACACGCAGACGCACGCACGCACCCTCGCACACAGACATACCCATACACACACGCACACGCACACACACACACACACACACACACACACACACACTCGCGCCCTCGCACACAGACATACCCATACACATACGCACACTCACACACACACACACACACACACACACACACACACACACATACTCGCGCCCTCGCACACAGACATACTCATACACACACTCTTGCACTCTCACAATCTCTCTATCATTCACACACACACGCTCACAGGCGCGCCCAAGGTTAGCGCACTTAACTAGGCCCCTCCCCTCCCCTGGCTGCCGGGTGGTTATTGGCTGATTGATGCTGATGTCATGGGGGAATAGCAGGGTGATGTATACAGAGCCCCGGTCTGCACTCTTCCCTGGCCATTAACCTTCCGTCTGTCAATCACCCCGGAGGAGACGCCAGGAAGCCAGGCATTGTGGGTAATGTCTGTCTGTGAGTGACAGCTCTGGTGACCTAATCAAACCACTCACGGCAGCCGGCTTGTTCCTCCGCATGTGAATCTATTTTTTTTGTTTTTTTTAATTTATTTTTTATGGGATTAATCGGGTGCATTGCTCATTTTCAGAGCCTAATGCTCGTGTTAGGTTTCAACACTCAACCATCTCTCTCTCGTGTGTGTGTGTGTGTGTGTGTGTTGTGTGTGTGTGTGTGTGTGTGTGTGTGTGTGATTATCAAGCACACGAGTCGTTCTGCCTCATTTGCGGTGTGAGAAGCAGATCTAGAAGAGAACACCCAATCCCCAAGGGGAACCTTTCAAACAGCCGTTTGAAAAAACAATCATCTCTAAACAATGAGGGGGGGCAGGGAGAGTGGGCGGGGCCCGCTGTGGGGCAACAGAAGGGGCGGGGCTGACCTTGGCCGCACGCGGTTGGCGTTGCGTAGCGCGCTGTTTACCGTACACACACGGCCGGATTGGGGGTTGAAGGACACCACAGACAGGGGTCTGTCCCAAAATAAACCTGATTGGAAAATCCCCCCCCCCCCCATGCACACACACACGTTGCTGAACAGCTGACGGGCTTGGTGAGCAGTGAGGCGAGAGGCTCTATGAAACCAGAGAGAGTCACCTCGTGTGTGTGTGTGAGTGTGTGTGTGAGTGTGTGTGTGAGTGTGTGTGTGAGTGTGTGTGTGAGTGTGTGTGTGAGTGTGTGTGTGAGTGTGTGTGTGTGAGTGTGTGAGTGTGTGTGAGTGTGTGTGTGTGAGTGTGTGTGAGTGTGTGTGAGTGTGTGTGAGTGTGAGAGAGTGTGAGAGAGTGTGAGAGAGTGTGAGAGAGTGTGAGAGAGTGTGAGAGAGTGTGAGAGAGTGTGAGAGAGTGTGAGAGAGTGTGAGAGAGTGTGAGAGAGTGTGAGAGAGTGTGAGAGAGTGTGAGAGAGTGTGAGAGTGTGAGAGAGTGTGAGAGAGTGTGAGAGAGTGTGAGAGAGTGTGAGAGAGTGTGAGGAGAGTGTGAGAGTGTGGTGTGAGTGTGTGTGAGTGTGTGTGAGTGTGTGTGAGTGTGTGTGAGTGTGTGTGAGTGTGTGTGAGTGTGTGTGTGTGTGAGTGTGTGTGTGAGTGTGTGTGTGAGTGTGTGTGTGAGTGTGTGTGTGAGTGTGT